>NW_026777122.1:0-57956 GCF_030936135.1 Gavia stellata
CGAACGTCCAGCGATTGCTCCTACACTAAAGGTGCCAGCCCTGAAAGCTGTTGCTGATCCTCATCTCCCACTGGTAACCTCTAAAACAAACCACAAACACTTGGGCTCTGAACTTGTTTAGGCTACTAAAACTTCCAACGTACACAGCCTCTCCTGCTCGAGCTGGCCAAAGTTCAACACCGAAATTGCGAACGTCCAGCGATTGCTCCTACACTAAAGGTGCCAGCCCTGAATGCTGTTGCTGGTCCTCATCTCCCACTGGTAACCTCTAAAACGAACCACAAACACTTGGGCTCTGAACTTGTTTAGGCTACTAAAACTTCCAACGTACACAGCCTCTCCTGCTCGAGCTGTCCAAAGTTCAACACCGAAATTGCGAACGTCCAGCGATTGCTCCTACACTAAAGGTGCCAGCCCTGAAAGCTCTTGCTGGTCCTCATCTCCCACTGGTAACCTCTAAAACGAACCACAAACACTTGGGCTCTGAACTTGTTTAGGCTACTAAAACTTCCAACGTACACAGCCTCTCCTGCTCAATCTGGCCAGAGCTCAACACCGAAATTGCGAACGTCCAGCGATTGCTCCTACACTAAAGGTGCCAGCCCTGAAAGCTGTTGCTGGTCCTCATCTCCCACTGGTAACCTCTAAAACGAACCACAAACACTTGGGCTCTGAACTTGTTTAGGCTACTAAAACTTCCAACGTACACAGCCTCTCCTGCTCGAGCTGGCCAAAGTTCAACACCGAAATTGCGAACGTCCAGCGATTGCTCCTACACTAAAGGTGCCAGCCCTGAATGCTGTTGCTGGTCCTCATCTCCCACTGGTAACCTCTAAAACGAACCACAAACACTTGGGCTCTGAACTTGTTTAGGCTACTAAAACTTCCAACGTACACAGCCTCTCCTGCTCGAGCTGCCCAAAGTTCAACACCGAAATTGCGAACGTCCAGCGATTGCTCCTACACTAAAGGTGCCAGCCCTGAAAGCTCTTGCTGGTCCTCATCTCCCACTGGTAACCTCGAAAACGAACCACAAACACTTGGGCTCTGAACTTGTTTAGGCTACTAAAACTTCCAACGTACACAGCCTCTCCTGCTCGAGCTGGCCAAAGTTCATCACCGAAATTATGAACATCCAGCGATTGCTCCTACACTAAAGGTGCCAGCCCTGAATGCTGTTGCTGATCCTCATCTCCCACTGGTAACCTCTAAAACGAACCACAAACACTTGGGCTCTGAACTTGTTTAGGCTACTAAAACTTCCAACGTACACAGCCTCTCCTGCTCGAGCTGGCCAAAGTTCAACACCGAAATTGCGAACGTCCAGCGATTGCTCCTACACTAAAGGTGCCAGCCCTGAAAGCTGTTGCTGGTCCTCATCTCCCACTGGTAACCTCGAAAACGAACCACAAACACTTGGGCTCTGAACTTGTTTAGGCTACTAAAACTTCCAACGTACACAGCCTCTCCTGCTCGAGCTGGCCAAAGTTCAACACCGAAATTGCGAACGTCCAGCGATTGCTCCTACACTAAAGGTGCCAGCCCTGAATGCTGTTGCTGGTCCTCATCTCCCACTGGTAACCTCTAAAACGAACCACAAACACTTGGGCTCTGAACTTGTTTAGGCTACTAAAACTTCCAACGTACACAGCCTCTCCTGCTCGAGCTGCCCAAAGTTCAACACCGAAATTGCGAACGTCCAGCGATTGCTCCTACACTAAAGGTGCCAGCCCTGAAAGCTCTTGCTGGTCCTCATCTCCCACTGGTAACCTCTAAAACGAACCACAAACACTTGGGCTCTGAACTTGTTTAGGCTACTAAAACTTCCAACGTACACAGCCTCTCCTGCTCGAGCTGGCCAAAGTTCAACACCGAAATTGCGAACGTCCAGCGATTGCTCCTACACTAAAGGTGCCAGCCCTGAAAGCTCTTGCTGGTCCTCATCTCCCACTGGTAACCTCTAAAACGAACCACAAACACTTGGGCTCTGAACTTGTTTAGGCTACTAAAACTTCCAACGTACACAGCCTCTCCTGCTCGAGCTGGCCAAAGTTCAACACCGAAATTGCGAACGTCCAGCGATTGCTCCTACACTAAAGGTGCCAGCCCTGAAAGCTCTTGCTGGTCCTCATCTCCCACTGGTAACCTCTAAAACGAACCACAAACACTTGGGCTCTGAACTTGTTTAGGCTACTAAAACTTCCAACGTACACAGCCTCTCCTGCTCGAGCTGGCCAAAGTTCAACACCGAAATTGCGAACGTCCAGCGATTGCTCCTACACTAAAGGTGCCAGCCCTGAATGCTGTTGCTGGTCCTCATCTCCCACTGGTAACCTCTAAAACGAACCACAAACACTTGGGCTCTGAACTTGTTTAGGCTACTAAAACTTCCAACGTACACAGCCTCTCCTGCTCGAGCTGGCCAAAGATCAACACCGAAATTGCGAACGTCCAGCGATTGCTCCTACACTAAAGGTGCCAGCCCTGAATGCTGTTGCTGGTCCTCATCTCCCACTGGTAACCTCTAAAACGAACCACAAACACTTGGGCTCCGAACTTGTTTAGGCTACTAAAACTTCCAACGTACACAGCCTCTCCTGCTCAATCTGGCCAGAGCTCAACACCGAAATTGCGAACGTCCAGCGATTGCTCCTACACTAAAGGTGCCAGCCCTGAAAGCTGTTGCTCGTCCTCATCTCCCACTGGTAACCTCTAAAACGAACCACAAACACTTGGGCTCTGAACTTGTTTAGGCTACTAAAACTTCCAACGTACACAGCCTCTCCTGCTCGAGCTGGCCAAAGTTCAACACCGAAATTGCGAACGTCCAGCGATTGCTCCTACACTAAAGGTGCCAGCCCTGAATGCTGTTGCTGGTCCTCATCTCCCACTGGTAACCTCGAAAACGAACCACAAACACTTGGGCTCTGAACTTGTTTAGGCTACTAAAACTTCCAACGTACACAGCCTCTCCTGCTCGAGCTGGCCAAAGTTCAACACCGAAATTGCGAACATCCAGCGATTGCTCCTACACTAAAGGTGCCAGCCCTGAAAGCTCTTGCTGGTCCTCATCTCCCACTGGTAACCTCTAAAACGAACCACAAACACTTGGGCTCTGAACTTGTTTAGGCTACTAAAACTTCCAACGTACACAGCCTCTCCTGCTCGAGCTGCCCAAAGTTCAACACCGAAATTGCGAACGTCCAGCGATTGCTCCTACACTAAAGGTGCCAGCCCTGAAAGCTCTTGCTGGTCCTCATCTCCCACTGGTAACCTCTAAAACAAACCACAAACACTTGGGCTCTGAACTTGTTTAGGCTACTAAAACTTCCAACGTATACAGCCTCTCCTGCTCGAGCTGGCCAAAGATCAACACCGAAATTGCGAACGTCCAGCGATTGCTCCTACACTAAAGGTGCCAGCCCTGAATGCTGTTGCTGGTCCTCATCTCCCACTGGTAACCTCAAAAACGAAACACAAACACTTGGGCTCTGAACTTGTTTAGGCTACTAAAACTTCCAACGTACACAGCCTCTCCTGCTCAATCTGTCCACAGCTCAACACCGAAATTGCGAACGTCCAGCGATAGCTCCTACACTAAAGGTGCCAGCCCTGAATGCTGTTGCTGGTCCTCATCTCCCACTGGTAACCTCTAAAACGAACCACAAACACTTGGGCTCTGAACTTGTTTAGGCTACTAAAACTTCCAATGTACACAGCCTCTCCTGCTCAATCTGTCCAGAGCTCAACACCGAAATTGCGAACGTCCAGCGATTGCTCCTACACTAAAGGTGCCAGCCCTGAAAGCTGTTGCTCGTCCTCATCTCCCACTGGTAACCTCTAAAACGAACCACAAACACTTGGGCTCTGAACTTGTTTAGGCTACTAAAACTTCCAACGTACACAGCCTCTCCTGCTCGAGCTGGCCAAAGTTCAACACCGAAATTGCGAACGTCCAGCGATTGCTCCTACACTAAAGGTGCCAGCCCTGAATGCTGTTGCTCGTCCTCATCTCCCACTGGTAACCTCTCAAACGAACCACAAACACTTGGGCCCTGAACTTGTTTAGGCTACTAAAACTTCCAGCGTACACAGCCTCTCCTGCTCGAGCTGCCCAAAGTTCAACACCGAAATTGCGAACGTCCAGCGATTGATCCTACACTAAAGGTGCCAGCCCTGAAAGCTGTTGCTGGTCCTCATCTCCCACTGGTAACCTCGAAAACGAACCACAAACACTTGGGCTCTGAACTTGTTTAGGCTACTAAAACTTCCAACGTACACAGCCTCTCCTGCTCGAGCTGGCCAGAGCTCAACACCGAAATTGCGAACGTCCAGCGATTGCTCCTACACTAAAGGTGCCAGCACTGAAAGCTCTTGCTGGTCCTCATCTCCCACTGGTAACCTCTAAAACGAACCACAAACACTTGGGCTCTGAACTTGTTTAGGCTACTAAAACTTCCAACGTACACAGCCTCTCCTGCTCGAGCTGCCCAAAGTTCAACACCGAAATTGCGAACGTCCAGCGATTGCTCCTACACTAAAGGTGCCAGCCCTGAAAGCTCTTGCTGGTCCTCATCTCCCACTGGTAACCTCGAAAACGAACCACAAACACTTGGGCTCTGAACTTGTTTAGGCTACTAAAACTTCCAACGTACACAGCCTCTCCTGCTCGAGCTGGCCAGAGCTCAACACCGAAATTGCGAACGTCCAGCGATTGCTCCTACACTAAAGGTGCCAGCCCTGAATGCTGTTGCTGGTCCTCATCTCCCACTGGTAACCTCGAAAACGAAACACAAACACTTGGGCTCCGAACTTGTTTAGGCTACTAAAACTTCCAATGTACACAGCCTCTCCTGCTCAATCTGGCCAGAGCTCAACACCGAAATTGCGAACGTCCAGCGATTGCTCCTACACTAAAGGTGCCAGCCCTGAAAGCTGTTGCTCGTCCTCATCTCCCACTGGTAACCTCTAAAAACAACCACAAACACTTGGGCTCTGAACTTGTTTAGGCTACTAAAACTTCCAACGTACACAGCCTCTCCTGCTCGAGCTGGCCAAAGTTCAACACCGAAATTGCGAACGTCCAGCGATTGCTCCTACACTAAAGGTGCCAGCCCTGAATGCTGTTGCTGGTCCTCATCTCCCACTGGTAACCTCTCAAACGAACCACAAACACTTGGGCTCTGAACTTGTTTAGGCTACTAAAACTTCCAACGTACACAGCCTCTCCTGCTCGAGCTGGCCAAAGTTCAACACCGAAATTGCGAACGTCCAGCGATTGCTCCTACACTAAAGGTGCCAGCCCTGAATGCTGTTGCTGGTCCTCATCTCCCACTGGTAACCTCGAAAACGAACCACAAACACTTGGGCTCTGAACTTGTTTAGGCTACTAAAACTTCCAACGTACACAGCCTCTCCTGCTCGAGCTGGCCAAAGTTCATCACCGAAATTATGAACATCCAGCGATTGCTCCTACACTAAAGGTGCCAGCCCTGAATGCTGTTGCTGATCCTCATCTCCCACTGGTAACCTCTAAAACGAACCACAAACACTTGGGCTCTGAACTTGTTTAGGCTACTAAAACTTCCAACGTACACAGCCTCTCCTGCTCGAGCTGGCCAGAGCTCAACACCGAAATTGCGAACGTCCAGCGATTGCTCCTACACTAAAGGTGCCAGCCCTGAATGCTGTTGCTGGTCCTCATCTCCCACTGGTACCCTCTAAAACGAACCACAAACACTTGGGCTCTGAACTTGTTTAGGCTACTAAAACTTCCAGCGTACACAGCCTCTCCTGCTCAAGCTGGCCAAAGTTCAACACCGAAATTGCGAACGTCCAGCGATTGCTCCTACACTAAAGGTGCCAGCCCTGAAAGCTGTTGCTGGTCCTCATCTCCCACTGGTAACCTCTAAAACGAACCACAAACACTTGGGCTCTGAACTTGTTTAGGCTACTAAAACTTCCAACGTACACAGCCTCTCCTGCTCGAGCTGGCCAGAGCTCAACACCGAAATTGCGAACGTCCAGCGATTGCTCCTACACTAAAGGTGCCAGCCCTGAAAGCTCTTGCTGGTCCTCATCTCCCACTGGTAACCTCGAAAACGAACCACAAACACTTGGGCTCTGAACTTGTTTAGGCTACTAAAACTTCCAACGTACACAGCCTCTCCTGCTCGAGCTGCCCAAAGTTCAACACCGAAATTGCGAACGTCCAGCGATTGCTCCTACACTAAAGGTGCCAGCCCTGAAAGCTCTTGCTGGTCCTCATCTCCACTGGTAACCTCTAAAAACAACCACAAACACTTGGGCTCTGAACTTGTTTAGGCTACTAAAACTTCCAGCGTACACAGCCTCTCCTGCTCGAGCTGGCCAAAGTTCAACACCGAAATTGCGAACGTCCAGCGATTGCTCCTACACTAAAGGTGCCAGCCCTGAATGCTGTTGCTGATCCTCATCTCCCACTGGTAACCTCTAAAACGAACCACAAACACTTGGGCTCTGAACTTGTTTAGGCTACTAAAACTTCCAACGTACACAGCCTCTCCTGCTCGAGCTGCCCAAAGTTCAACACCGAAATTGCGAACGTCCAGCGATTGCTCCTACACTAAAGGTGCCAGCCCTGAAAGCTCTTGCTGGTCCTCATCTCCCACTGGTAACCTCTAAAACGAACCACAAACACTTGGGCTCTGAACTTGTTTAGGCTACTAAAACTTCCAACGTACACAGTCTCTCCTGCTCGAGCTGGCCAAAGTTCAACACCGAAATTGCGAACGTCCAGCGATTGCTCCTACACTAAAGGTGCCAGCCCTGAATGCTGTTGCTGGTCCTCATCTCCCACTGGTAACCTCTAAAACGAACCACAAACACTTGGGCTCTGAACTTGTTTAGGCTACTAAAACTTCCAACGTACACAGTCTCTCCTGCTCGAGCTGGCCAAAGTTCAACACCGAAATTGCGAACGTCCAGCGATTGCTCCTACACTAAAGGTGCCAGCCCTGAATGCTGTTGCTGGTCCTCATCTCCCACTGGTAACCTCAAAACGAAACACAAACACTTGGGCTCTGAACTTGTTTAGGCTACTAAAACTTCCAACGTACACAGCCTCTCCTGCTCAATCTGTCCAGAGCTCAACACCGAAATTGCGAACGTCAGCGATTGCTCCTACACTAAAGGTGCCAGCCCTGAATGCTGTTGCTGGTCCTCATCTCCCACTGGTAACCTCTAAAACGAACCACAAACACTTGGGCTCCGAACTTGTTTAGGCTACTAAAACTTCCAACGTACACAGCCTCTCCTGCTCAATCTGGCCAGAGCTCAACACCGAAATTGCGAACGTCCAGCGATTGCTCCTACACTAAAGGTGCCAGCCCTGAAAGCTGTTGCTCGTCCTCATCTCCCACTGGTAACCTCTAAAACGAACCACAAACACTTGGGCTCTGAACTTGTTTAGGCTACTAAAACTTCCAACGTACACAGCCTCTCCTGCTCGAGCTGGCCAAAGTTCAACACCGAAATTGCGAACGTCCAGCGATTGCTCCTACACTAAAGGTGCCAGCCCTGAATGCTGTTGCTGGTCCTCATCTCCCACTGGTAACCTCGAAAACGAACCACAAACACTTGGGCTCTGAACTTGTTTAGGCTACTAAAACTTCCAACGTACACAGCCTCTCCTGCTCGAGCTGGCCAAAGCTCAACACCGAAATTGCGAACGTCCAGCGATTGCTCCTACACTAAAGGTGCCAGCCCTGAAAGCTCTTGCTGGTCCTCATCTCCCACTGGTAACCTCTAAAACAAACCACAAACACTTGGGCTCTGAACTTGTTTAGGCTACTAAAACTTCCAACGTATACAGCCTCTCCTGCTCGAGCTGGCCAAAGTTCAACACCGAAATTGCGAACGTCCAGCGATTGCTCCTACACTAAAGGTGCCAGCCCTGAATGCTGTTGCTGGTCCTCATCTCCCACTGGTAACCTCAAAAACGAAACACAAACACTTGGGCTCTGAACTTGTTTAGGCTACTAAAACTTCCAACGTACACAGCCTCTCCTGCTCAATCTGTCCACAGCTCAACACCGAAATTGCGAACGTCCAGCGATAGCTCCTACACTAAAGGTGCCAGCCCTGAATGCTGTTGCTGGTCCTCATCTCCCACTGGTAACCTCTAAAACGAACCACAAACACTTGGGCTCCGAACTTGTTTAGGCTACTAAAACTTCAATGTACACAGCCTCTCCTGCTCAATCTGTCCAGAGCTCAACACCGAAATTATGAACATCCAGCGATTGCTCCTACACTAAAGGTGCCAGCCCTGAATGCTGTTGCTGATCCTCATCTCCCACTGGTAACCTCTAAAACGAACCACAAACACTTGGGCTCTGAACTTGTTTAGGCTACTAAAACTTCCAGCGTACACAGCCTCTCCTGCTCGAGCTGGCCAAAGTTCAACACCGAAATTGCGAACGTCCAGCGATTGCTCCTACACTAAAGGTGCCAGCCCTGAAAGCTGTTGCTGGTCCTCATCTCCCACTGGTAACCTCTAAAACGAACCACAAACACTTGGGCTCTGAACTTGTTTAGGCTACTAAAACTTCCAACGTACACAGCCTCTCCTGCTCGAGCTGGCCAGAGCTCAACACCGAAATTGCGAACGTCCAGCGATTGCTCCTACACTAAAGGTGCCAGCCCTGAAAGCTCTTGCTGGTCCTCATCTCCCACTGGTAACCTCTAAAACGAACCACAAACACTTGGGCTCTGAACTTGTTTAGGCTACGAAAACTTCCAACGTACACAGCCTCTCCTGCTCGAGCTGCCCAAAGTTCAACACCGAAATTGCGAACGTCCAGCGATTGCTCCTACACTAAAGGTGCCAGCCCTGAAAGCTCTTGCTGGTCCTCATCTCCCACTGGTAACCTCTAAAAACAACCACAAACACTTGGGCTCTGAACTTGTTTAGGCTACTAAAACTTCCAACGTACACAGCCTCTCCTGCTCAATCTGGCCAGAGCTCAACACCGAAATTGCGAACGTCCAGCGATTGCTCCTACACTAAAGGTGCCAGCCCTGAATGCTGTTGCTGGTCCTCATCTCCCACTGGTAACCTCTAAAACCAACCACAAACACTTGGGCTCTGAACTTGTTTAGGCTACTAAAACTTCCAACGTACACAGCCTCTCCTGCTCGAGCTGCCCAAAGTTCAACACCGAAATTGCGAACGTCCAGCGATTGCTCCTACACTAAAGGTGCCAGCCCTGAAAGCTCTTGCTGGTCCTCATCTCCCACTGGTAACCTCTAAAATGAACCACAAACACTTGGGCTCTGAACTTGTTTAGGCTACTAAAACTTCCAACGTACACAGCCTCTCCTGCTCGAGCTGGCCAAAGTTCAACACCGAAATTGCGAACGTCCAGCGATTGCTCCTACACTAAAGGTGCCAGCCCTGAATGCTGTTGCTGGTCCTCATCTCCCACTGGTAACCTCTCAAACGAACCACAAACACTTGGGCTCCGAACTTGTTTAGGCTACTAAAACTTCCAATGTACACAGCCTCTCCTGCTCAATCTGGCCAGAGCTCAACACGAAATTGCGAACGTCCAGCGATTGCTCCTACACTAAAGGTGCCAGCCCTGAAAGCTGTTGCTCGTCCTCATCTCCCACTGGTAACCTCTAAAACCAACCACAAACACTTGGGCTCTGAACTTGTTTAGGCTACTAAAACTTCCAACGTACACAGCCTCTCCTGCTCGAGCTGGCCAAAGTTCAACACCGAAATTGCGAACGTCCAGCGATTGCTCCTACACTAAAGGTGCCAGCCCTGAAAGCTGTTGCTGGTCCTCATCTCCCACTGGTAACCTCTAAAACGAACCACAAACACTTGGGCTCTGAACTTGTTTAGGCTACTAAAACTTCCAACGTACACAGCCTCTCCTGCTCGAGCTGGCCAGAGCTCAACACCGAAATTGCGAACGTCCAGCGATTGCTCCTACACTAAAGGTGCCAGCCCTGAAAGCTCTTGCTGGTCCTCATCTCCCACTGGTAACCTCGAAAACGAACCACAAACACTTGGGCTCTGAACTTGTTTAGGCTACTAAAACTTCCAACGTACACAGCCTCTCCTGCTCGAGCTGGCCAAAGTTCAACACCGAAATTGCGAACGTCCAGCGATTGCTCCTACACTAAAGGTGCCAGCCCTGAAAGCTCTTGCTGGTCCTCATCTCCCACTGGTAACCTCTAAAACGAACCACAAACACTTGGGCTCTGAACTTGTTTAGGCTACTAAAACTTCCAACGTACACAGTCTCTCCTGCTCGAGCTGGCCAAAGTTCAACACCGAAATTGCGAACGTCCAGCGATTGCTCCTACACTAAAGGTGCCAGCCCTGAATGCTGTTGCTGGTCCTCATCTCCCACTGGTAACCTCTAAAACGAACCACAAACACTTGGGCTCTGAACTTGTTTAGGCTACTAAAACTTCCAACGTACACAGTCTCTCCTGCTCGAGCTGGCCAAAGTTCAACACCGAAATTGCGAACGTCCAGCGATTGCTCCTACACTAAAGGTGCCAGCCCTGAATGCTGTTGCTGGTCCTCATCTCCCACTGGTAACCTCAAAAACGAAACACAAACACTTGGGCTCTGAACTTGTTTAGGCTACTAAAACTTCCAACGTACACAGCCTCTCCTGCTCAATCTGTCCAGAGCTCAACACCGAAATTGCGAACGTCCAGCGATTGCTCCTACACTAAAGGTGCCAGCCCTGAATGCTGTTGCTGGTCCTCATCTCCCACTGGTAACCTCTAAAACGAACCACAAACACTTGGGCTCCGAACTTGTTTAGGCTACTAAAACTTCCAACGTACACAGCCTCTCCTGCTCAATCTGGCCAGAGCTCAACACCGAAATTGCGAACGTCCAGCGATTGCTCCTACACTAAAGGTGCCAGCCCTGAAAGCTGTTGCTCGTCCTCATCTCCCACTGGTAACCTCTAAAACGAACCACAAACACTTGGGCTCTGAACTTGTTTAGGCTACTAAAACTTCCAACGTACACAGCCTCTCCTGCTCGAGCTGGCCAAAGTTCAACACCGAAATTGCGAACGTCCAGCGATTGCTCCTACACTAAAGGTGCCAGCCCTGAATGCTGTTGCTGGTCCTCATCTCCCACTGGTAACCTCGAAAACGAACCACAAACACTTGGGCTCTGAACTTGTTTAGGCTACTAAAACTTCCAACGTACACAGCCTCTCCTGCTCGAGCTGGCCAAAGTTCAACACCGAAATTGCGAACATCCAGCGATTGCTCCTACACTAAAGGTGCCAGCCCTGAAAGCTCTTGCTGGTCCTCATCTCCCACTGGTAACCTCTAAAACGAACCACAAACACTTGGGCTCTGAACTTGTTTAGGCTACTAAAACTTCCAACGTACTTAGCCTCTCCTGCTCGAGCTGGCCAAAGTTCAACACCGAAATTGCGAACGTCCAGCGATTGCTCCTACACTAAAGGTGCCAGCCCTGAAAGCTCTTGCTGGTCCTCATCTCCCACTGGTAACCTCTAAAACAAACCACAAACACTTGGGCTCTGAACTTGTTTAGGCTACTAAAACTTCCAACGTACACAGCCTCTCCTGCTCGAGCTGGCCAAAGTTCAACACCGAAATTGCGAACGTCCAGCGATTGCTCCTACACTAAAGGTGCCAGCCCTGAATGCTGTTGCTGGTCCTCATCTCCCACTGGTAACCTCAAAAACGAAACACAAACACTTGGGCTCTGAACTTGTTTAGGCTACTAAAACTTCCAACGTACACAGCCTCTCCTGCTCAATCTGTCCACAGCTCAACACCGAAATTGGGAACGTCCAGCGATAGCTCCTACACTAAAGGTGCCAGCCCTGAATGCTGTTGCTGGTCCTCATCTCCCACTGGTAACCTCTAAAACGAACCACAAACACTTGGGCTCCGAACTTGTTTAGGCTACTAAAACTTCCAATGTACACAGCCTCTCCTGCTCAATCTGTCCAGAGCTCAACACCGAAATTGCGAACGTCCAGCGATTGCTCCTACACTAAAGGTGCCAGCCCTGAAAGCTGTTGCTCGTCCTCATCTCCCACTGGTAACCTCTAAAACGAACCACAAACACTTGGGCTCTGAACTTGTTTAGGCTACTAAAACTTCCAACGTACACAGCCTCTCCTGCTCGAGCTGGCCAAAGTTCAACACCGAAATTGCGAACGTCCAGCGATTGCTCCTACACTAAAGGTGCCAGCCCTGAATGCTGTTGCTCGTCCTCATCTCCCACTGGTAACCTCTCAAACGAACCACAAACACTTGGGCCCTGAACTTGTTTAGGCTACTAAAACTTCCAACGTACACAGCCTCTCCTGCTCGAGCTGGCCAAAGTTCAACACCGAAATTGCGAACGTCCAGCGATTGCTCCTACACTAAAGGTGCCAGCCCTGAATGCTGTTGCTGGTCCTCATCTCCCACTGGTAACCTCGAAAACGAACCACAAACACTTGGGCTCTGAACTTGTTTAGCCTACTAAAACTTCCAACGTACACAGCCTCTCCTGCTCGAGCTGCGCAAAGTTCATCACCGAAATTATGAACATCCAGCGATTGCTCCTACACTAAAGGTGCCAGCCCTGAATGCTGTTGCTGATCCTCATCTCCCACTGGTAACCTCTAAAACGAACCACAAACACTTGGGCTCTGAACTTGTTTAGGCTACTAAAACTTCCAGCGTACACAGCCTCTCCTGCTCGAGCTGGCCAAAGTTCAACACCGAAATTGCGAACGTCCAGCGATTGCTCCTACACTAAAGGTGCCAGCCCTGAAAGCTGTTGCTGGTCCTCATCTCCCACTGGTAACCTCTAAAACGAACCACAAACACTTGGGCTCTGAACTTGTTTAGGCTACTAAAACTTCCAACGTACACAGCCTCTCCTGCTCGAGCTGGCCAGAGCTCAACACCGAAATTGCGAACGTCCAGCGATTGCTCCTACACTAAAGGTGCCAGCCCTGAAAGCTCTTGCTGGTCCTCATCTCCCACTGGTAACCTCTAAAACGAACCACAAACACTTGGGCTCTGAACTTGTTTAGGCTACGAAAACTTCCAACGTACACAGCCTCTCCTGCTCGAGCTGCCCAAAGTTCAACACCGAAATTGCGAACGTCCAGCGATTGCTCCTACACTAAAGGTGCCAGCCCTGAAAGCTCTTGCTGGTCCTCATCTCCCACTGGTAACCTCTAAAAACAACCACAAACACTTGGGCTCTGAACTTGTTTAGGCTACTAAAACTTCCAATGTACACAGCCTCTCCTGCTCAATCTGGCCAGAGCTCAACACCGAAATTGCGAACGTCCAGCGATTGCTCCTACACTAAAGGTGCCAGCCCTGAATGCTGTTGCTGATCCTCATCTCCCACTGGTAACCTCTAAAACGAACCACAAACACTTGGGCTCTGAACTTGTTTAGGCTACTAAAACTTCCAACGTACACAGCCTCTCCTGCTCGAGCTGCCCAAAGTTCAACACCGAAATTGCGAACGTCCAGCGATTGCTCCTACACTAAAGGTGCCAGCCCTGAAAGCTCTTGCTGGTCCTCATCTCCCACTGGTAACCTCTAAAATGAACCACAAACACTTGGGCTCTGAACTTGTTTAGGCTACTAAAACTTCCAACGTACACAGCCTCTCCTGCTCGAGCTGGCCAAAGTTCAACACCGAAATTGCGAACGTCCAGCGATTGCTCCTACACTAAAGGTGCCAGCCCTGAATGCTGTTGCTGGTCCTCATCTCCCACTGGTAACCTCTAAAACGAACCACAAACACTTGGGCTCCGAACTTGTTTAGGCTACTAAAACTTCCAATGTACACAGCCTCTCCTGCTCAATCTGGCCAGAGCTCAACACCGAAATTGCGAACGTCCAGCGATTGCTCCTACACTAAAGGTGCCAGCCCTGAAAGCTGTTGCTCGTCCTCATCTCCCACTGGTAACCTCTAAAACCAACCACAAACACTTGGGCTCTGAACTTGTTTAGGCTACTAAAACTTCCAACGTACACAGCCTCTCCTGCTCGAGCTGGCCAAAGTTCAACACCGAAATTGCGAACGTCCAGCGATTGCTCCTACACTAAAGGTGCCAGCCCTGAAAGCTCTTGCTGGTCCTCATCTCCCACTGGTAACCTCGAAAACGAACCACAAACACTTGGGCTCTGAACTTGTTTAGGCTACTAAAACTTCCAACGTACACAGCCTCTCCTGCTCGAGCTGGCCAAAGTTCAACACCGAAATTGCGAACATCCAGCGATTGCTCCTACACTAAAGGTGCCAGCCCTGAAAGCTCCTGCTGGTCCTCATCTCCCACTGGTAACCTCTAAAACGAACCACAAACACTTGGGCTCTGAACTTGTTTAGGCTACTAAAACTTCCAACGTACACAGCCTCTCCTGCTCGAGCTGGCCAAAGTTCATCACCGAAATTATGAACATCCAGCGATTGCTCCTATACTAAAGGTGCCAGCCCTGAATGCTGTTGCTGATCCTCATCTCCCACTGGTAACCTCTAAAACGAACCACAAACACTTGGGCTCTGAACTTGTTTAGGCTACTAAAACTTCCAACGTACACAGCCTCTCCTGCTCGAGCTGGCCAAAGTTCAACACCGAAATTGCGAACGTCCAGCGATTGCTCCTACACTAAAGGTGCCAGCCCTGAAAGCTCTTGCTGGTCCTCATCTCCCACTGGTAACCTCGAAAACGAACCACAAACACTTGGGCTCTGAACTTGTTTAGGCTACTAAAACTTCCAACGTACACAGCCTCTCCTGCTCGAGCTGGCCAAAGTTCAACACCGAAATTGCGAACGTCCAGCGATTGCTCCTACACTAAAGGTGCCAGCCCTGAAAGCTCTTGCTGGTCCTCATCTCCCACTGGTAACCTCTAAAAACAACCACAAACACTTGGGCTCTGAACTTGTTTAGGCTACTAAAACTTCCAACGTACACAGCCTCTCCTGCTCGAGCTGGCCAAAGTTCAACACCGAAATTGCGAACGTCCAGCGATTGCTCCTACACTAAAGGTGCCAGCCCTGAAAGCTCTTGCTGGTCCTCATCTCCCACTGGTAACCTCTAAAACGAACCACAAACACTTGGGCTCTGAACTTGTTTAGCCTACTAAAACTTCCAACGTACACAGCCTCTCCTGCTCGAGCTGGCCAAAGTTCAACACCGAAATTGCGAACGTCCAGCGATTGCTCCTACACTAAAGGTGCCAGCCCTGAAAGCTCTTGCTGGTCCTCATCTCCCACTGGTAACCTCTAAAATGAACCACAAACACTTGGGCTCTGAACTTGTTTAGCCTACTAAAACTTCCAACGTACACAGCCTCTCCTGCTCGAGCTGGCCAAAGTTCAACACCGAAATTGCGAACGTCCAGCGATTGCTCCTACACTAAAGGTGCCAGCCCTGAAAGCTCTTGCTGGTCCTCATCTCCCACTGGTAACCTCAAAAACGAAACACAAACACTTGGGCTCCGAACTTGTTTAGGCTACGAAAACTTCCAATGTACACAGCCTCTCCTGCTCAATCTGGCCAGAGTTCAACACCGAAATTGCGAACGTCCAGCGATTGCTCCTACACTAAAGGTGCCAGCCCTGAATGCTGTTGCTCGTCCTCATCTCCCACTGGTAACCTCTAAAACGAACCACAAACACTTGGGCTCCGAACTTGTTTAGGCTACTAAAACTTCCAATGTACACAGCCTCTCCTGCTCAATCTGGCCAGAGCTCAACACCGAAATTGCGAACGTCCAGCGATTGCTCCTACACTAAAGGTGCCAGCCCTGAAAGCTGTTGCTCGTCCTCATCTCCCACTGGTAACCTCTAAAACCAACCACAAACACTTGGGCTCTAAACTTGTTTAGGCTACTAAAACTTCCAACGTACACAGCCTCTCCTGCTCGAGCTGGCCAAAGTTCAACACCGAAATTGCGAACGTCCAGCGATTGCTCCTACACTAAAGGTGCCAGCCCTGAATGCTGTTGCTGGTCCTCATCTCCCACTGGTAACCTCTAAAACGAACCACAAACACTTGGGCTCTGAACTTGTTTAGGCTACGAAAACTTCCAACGTACACAGCCTCTCCTGCTCGAGCTGGCCAAAGTTCAACACCGAAATTGCGAACGTCCAGCGATTGCTCCTACACTAAAGGTGCCAGCCCTGAATGCTGTTGCTGGTCCTCATCTCCCACTGGTAACCTCTAAAATGAACCACAAACACTTGGGCTCTGAACTTGTTTAGGCTACTAAAACTTCCAACGTACACAGCCTCTCCTGCTCGAGCTGGCCAAAGTTCAACACCGAAATTGCGAACGTCCAGTGATTGCTCCTACACTAAAGGTGCCAGCCCTGAAAGCTCTTGCTGGTCCTCATCTCCCACTGGTAACCTCTCAAACGAACCACAAACACTTGGGCTCTGAACTTGTTTAGGCTACTAAAACTTCCAACGTACACAGCCTCTCCTGCTCGAGCTGGCCAAAGTTCAACACCGAAATTGCGAACGTCCAGCGATTGCTCCTACACTAAAGGTGCCAGCCCTGAATGCTGTTGCTGGTCCTCATCTCCCACTGGTAACCTCTAAAACGAAACACAAACACTTGGGCTCTGAACTTGTTTAGCCTACTAAAACTTCCAACGTACACAGCCTCTCCTGCTTGAGCTGGCCAGAGCTCAACACCGAAATTGCGAACGTCCAGCGATTGCTCCTACACTAAAGGTGCCAGCCCTGAATGCTGTTGCTGGTCCTCATCTCCCACTGGTAACCTCTAAAACGAACCACAAACACTTGGGCTCCGAACTTGTTTAGGTTACTAAAACTTCCAATGTACACAGCCTCTCCTGCTCAATCTGGCCAGAGCTCAACACCAAAATCGCGAACGTCCAGCGATTGCTCCTACAATAAAGGTGCCAGCCCTGAAAGCTGTTGCTGGTCCTCATCTCCCACTGGTAACCTCTCAAACGAACCACAAACACTTGGGCTCTGAACTTGTTTAGGCTACTAAAACTTCCAACGTACACAGCCTCTCCTGCTCGAGGTGGCCAAAGTTCAACACCGAAATTGCGAACGTCCAGCGATTGCTCCTACACTAAAGGTGCCAGCCCTGAATGCTGTTGCTCGTCCTCATCTCCCACTGGTAACCTCTAAAACGAACCACAAACACTTGGGCTCCGAACTTGTTTAGGCTACGAAAACTTCCAATGTACACAGCCTCTCCTGCTCAATCTGGCCAGAGTTCAACACCGAAATTGCGAACGTCCAGCGATTGCTCCTACACTAAAGGTGCCAGCCCTGAATGCTGTTGCTCGTCCTCATCTCCCACTGGTAACCTCTAAAACGAAACACAAACACTTGGGCTCTGAACTTGTTTAGGCTACTAAAACTTCCAACGTACACAGCCTCTCCTGCTCAATCTGTCCACAGCTAAACACCGAAATTGCGAACGTCCAGCGATTGCTCCTACACTAAAGGTGCCAGCCCTGAATGCTGTTGCTGGTCCTCATCTCCCACTGGTAACCTCTAAAACGAACCACAAACACTTGGGCTCCGAACTTGTTTAGGCTACTAAAACTTCCAATGTACACAGCCTCTCCTGCTCAATCTGTCCAGAGCTCAACACCGAAATTGCGAACGTCCAGCGATTGCTCCTACACTAAAGGTGCCAGCCCTGAAAGCTCTTGCTGGTCCTCATCTCCCACTGGTAACCTCTAAAAACAACCACAAACACTTGGGCTCTGAACTTGTTTAGGCTACTAAAACTTCCAGCGTACACAGCCTCTCCTGCTCGAGCTGGCCAAAGTTCAACACCGAAATTGCGAACGTCCAGCGATTGCTCCTACACTAAAGGTGCCAGCCCTGAATGCTGTTGCTGATCCTCATCTCCCACTGGTAACCTCTAAAACGAACCACAAACACTTGGGCTCTGAACTTGTTTAGGCTACTAAAACTTCCAACGTACACAGCCTCTCCTGCTCGAGCTGCCCAAAGTTCAACACCGAAATTGCGAACGTCCAGCGATTGCTCCTACACTAAAGGTGCCAGCCCTGAAAGCTCTTGCTGGTCCTCATCTCCCACTGGTAACCTCTCAAACGAACCACAAACACTTGGGCTCTGAACTTGTTTAGGCTACTAAAACTTCCAACGTACACAGCCTCTCCTGCTCGAGCTGGCCAAAGTTCAACACCGAAATTGCGAACGTCCAGCGATTGCTCCTACACTAAAGGTGCCAGCCCTGAATGCTGTTGCTCGTCCTCATCTCCCACTGGTAACCTCTAAAACGAACCACAAACACTTGGGCTCTGAACTTGTTTAGGCTACTAAAACTTCCAACGTACACAGCCTCTCCTGCTCAATCTGTCCAGAGCTCAACACCGAAATTGCGAACGTCCAGCGATTGCTCCTACACTAAAGGTGCCAGCCCTGAATGCTGTTGCTGATCCTCATCTCCCACTGGTAACCTCAAAAACGAACCACAAACACTTGGGCTCTGAACTTGTTTAGGCTACTAAAACTTCCAACGTACACAGCCTCTCCTGCTCGAGCTGCCCAAAGTTCAACACCGAAATTGCGAACGTCCAGCGATTGCTCCTACACTAAAGGTGCCAGCCCTGAAAGCTCTTGCTGGTCCTCATCTCCCACTGGTAACCTCTAAAACGAACCACAAACACTTGGGCTCTGAACTTGTTTAGCCTACTAAAACTTCCAACGTACACAGCCTCTCCTGCTCGAGCTGGCCAAAGTTCAACACCGAAATTGCGAACGTCCAGCGATTGCTCCTACACTAAAGGTGCCAGCCCTGAATGCTGTTGCTGGTCCTCATCTCCCACTGGTAACCTCTAAAACGAACCACAAACACTTGGGCTCCGAACTTTTTTAGGCTACTAAAACTTCCAACGTACACAGCCTCTCCTGCTCGAGCTGCCCAAAGTTCAACACCGAAATTGCGAACGTCCAGCGATTGCTCCTACACTAAAGGTGCCAGCCCTGAAAGCTCTTGCTGGTCCTCATCTCCCACTGGTAACCTCTAAAATGAACCACAAACACTTGGGCTCTGAACTTGTTTAGGCTACTAAAACTTCCAACGTACACAGCCTCTCCTGCTCGAGCTGGCCAAAGTTCAACACCGAAATTGCGAACGTCCAGCGATTGCTCCTACACTAAAGGTGCCAGCCCTGAATGCTGTTGCTGGTCCTCATCTCCCACTGGTAACCTCTAAAACGAACCACAAACACTTGGGCTCCGAACTTGTTTAGGCTACTAAAACTTCCAATGTACACAGCCTCTCCTGCTCAATCTGGCCAGAGCTCAACACCGAAATTGCGAACGTCCAGCGATTGCTCCTACACTAAAGGTGCCAGCCCTGAAAGCTGTTGCTCGTCCTCATCTCCCACTGGTAACCTCTAAAACCAACCACAAACACTTGGGCTCTGAACTTGTTTAGGCTACTAAAACTTCCAACGTACACAGCCTCTCCTGCTCGAGCTGGCCAAAGTTCAACACCGAAATTGCGAACGTCCAGCGATTGCTCCTACACTAAAGGTGCCAGCCCTGAAAGCTCTTGCTGGTCCTCATCTCCCACTGGTAACCTCGAAAACGAACCACAAACACTTGGGCTCTGAACTTGTTTAGGCTACTAAAACTTCCAACGTACACAGCCTCTCGTGCTCGAGCTGGCCAAAGTTCAACACCGAAATTGCGCACATCCAGCGATTGCTCCTACACTAAAGGTGCCAGACCTGAAAGCTCCTGCTGGTCCTCATCTCCCACTGGTAACCTCTAAAACGAACCACAAACACTTGGGCTCTGAACTTGTTTAGGCTACTAAAACTTCCAACGTACACAGCCTCTCCTGCTCGAGCTGGCCAAAGTTCATCACCGAAATTATGAACATCCAGCGATTGCTCCTACACTAAAGGTGCCAGCCCTGAATGCTGTTGCTGATCCTCATCTCCCACTGGTAACCTCTAAAACGAACCACAAACACTTGGGCTCTGAACTTGTTTAGGCTACTAAAACTTCCAACGTACACAGCCTCTCCTGCTCGAGCTGGCCAAAGTTCAACACCGAAATTGCGAACGTCCAGCGATTGCTCCTACACTAAAGGTGCCAGCCCTGAAAGCTCTTGCTGGTCCTCATCTCCCACTGGTAACCTCGAAAACGAACCACAAACACTTGGGCTCTGAACTTGTTTAGGCTACTAAAACTTCCAACGTACACAGCCTCTCCTGCTCGAGCTGGCCAAAGTTCAACACCGAAATTGCGAACGTCCAGCGATTGCTCCTACACTAAAGGTGCCAGCCCTGAAAGCTCTTGCTGGTCCTCATCTCCCACTGGTAACCTCTAAAAACAACCACAAACACTTGGGCTCTGAACTTGTTTAGGCTACTAAAACTTCCAACGTACACAGCCTCTCCTGCTCAACCTGGCCAAAGTTCAACACCGAAATTGCGAACGTCCAGCGATTGCTCCTACACTAAAGGTGCCAGCCCTGAAAGCTCTTGCTGGTCCTCATCTCCCACTGGTAACCTCTAAAACGAACCACAAACACTTGGGCTCTGAACTTGTTTAGCCTACTAAAACTTCCAACGTACACAGCCTCTCCTGCTCGAGCTGGCCAAAGTTCAACACCGAAATTGCGAACGTCCAGCGATTGCTCCTACACTAAAGGTGCCAGCCCTGAAAGCTCTTGCTGGTCCTCATCTCCCACTGGTAACCTCTAAAATGAACCACAAACACTTGGGCTCTGAACTTGTTTAGCCTACTAAAACTTCCAACGTACACAGCCTCTCCTGCTCGAGCTGGCCAAAGTTCAACACCGAAATTGCGAACGTCCAGCGATTGCTCCTACACTAAAGGTGCCAGCCCTGAAAGCTCTTGCTGGTCCTCATCTCCCACTGGTAACCTCAAAAACGAAACACAAACACTTGGGCTCTGAACTTGTTTAGGCTACTAAAACTTCCAACGTACACAGCCTCTCCTGCTCAATCTGTCCACAGCTCAACACCGAAATTGCGAACGTCCAGCGATTGCTCCTACACTAAAGGTGCCAGCCCTGAATGCTGTTGCTGGTCCTCATCTCCCACTGGTAACCTCTAAAACGAACCACAAACACTTGGGCTCCGAACTTGTTTAGGCTACTAAAACTTCCAATGTACACAGCCTCTCCTGCTCAATCTGGCCAGAGCTCAACACCGAAATTGCGAACGTCCAGCGATTGCTCCTACACTAAAGGTGCCAGCCCTGAATGCTGTTGCTGGTCCTCATCTCCCACTGGTAACCTCTAAAACGAACCACAAACACTTGGGCTCTGAACTTGTTTAGGCTACTAAAACTTCCAACGTACACAGCCTCTCCTGCTCGAGCTGGCCAAAGTTCAACACCGAAATTGCGAACGTCCAGCGATTGCTCCTACACTAAAGGTGCCAGCCCTGAATGCTGTTGCTGGTCCTCATCTCCCACTGGTAACCTCGAAAACGAACAACAAACACTTGGGCTCTGAACTTGTTTAGGCTACTAAAACTTCCAACGTACACAGCCTCTCCTGCTCGAGCTGGCCAAAGTTCATCACCGAAATTATGAACATCCAGCGATTGCTCCTACACTAAAGGTGCCAGCCCTGAAAGCTCTTGCTGGTCCTCATCTCCCACTGGTAACCTCGAAAACGAACCACAAACACTTGGGCTCTGAACTTGTTTAGGCTACTAAAACTTCCAACGTACACAGCCTTTCCTGCTCGAGCTGGCCAAAGTTCAACACCGAAATTGCGAACGTCCAGCGATTGCTCCTACACTAAAGGTGCCAGCCCTGAATGCTGTTGCTCGTCCTCATCTCCCACTGGTAACCTCTAAAATGAACCACAAACACTTGGGCTCCGAACTTGTTTAGGCTACGAAAACTTCCAATGTACACAGCCTCTCCTGCTCAATCTGGCCAGAGTTCAACACCGAAATTGCGAACGTCCAGCGATTGCTCCTACACTAAAGGTGCCAGCCCTGAATGCTGTTGCTCGTCCTCATCTCCCACTGGTAACCTCTAAAACGAAACACAAACACTTGGGCTCTGAACTTGTTTAGGCTACTAAAACTTCCAACGTACACAGCCTCTCCTGCTCAATCTGTCCACAGCTCAACACCGAAATTGTGAACGTCCAGCGATTGCTCCTACACTAAAGGTGCCAGCCCTGAATGCTGTTGCTCGTCCTCATCTCCCACTGGTAACCTCTAAAACGAACCACAAACACTTGGGCTCCGAACTTGTTTAGGCTACTAAAACTTCCAATGTACACAGCCTCTCCTGCTCAATCTGGCCAGAGCTCAACACCGAAATTGCGAACGTCCAGCGATTGCTCCTACACTAAAGGTGCCAGCCCTGAAAGCTGTTGCTCGTCCTCATCTCCCACTGGTAACCTCTAAAACCAACCACAAACACTTGGGCTCTAAACTTGTTTAGGCTACTAAAACTTCCAACGTACACAGCCTCTCCTGCTCGAGCTGGCCAAAGTTCAACACCGAAATTGCGAACGTCCAGCGATTGCTCCTACACTAAAGGTGCCAGCCCTGAATGCTGTTGCTGGTCCTCATCTCCCACTGGTAACCTCTAAAACGAACCACAAACACTTGGGCTCTGAACTTGTTTAGGCTACGAAAACTTCCAACGTACACAGCCTCTCCTGCTCGAGCTGGCCAAAGTTCAACACCGAAATTGCGAACGTCCGGCGATTGCTCCTACACTAAAGGTGCCAGCCCTGAATGCTGTTGCTGGTCCTCATCTCCCACTGGTAACCTCTAAAACGAACCACAAACACTTGGGCTCTGAACTTGTTTAGGCTACTAAAACTTCCAACGTACACAGCCTCTCCTGCTCGAGCTGGCCAAAGTTCAACACCGAAATTGCGAACGTCCAGTGATTGCTCCTACACTAAAGGTGCCAGCCCTGAAAGCTCTTGCTGGTCCTCATCTCCCACTGGTAACCTCTCAAACGAACCACAAACACTTGGGCTCTGAACTTGTTTAGGCTACTAAAACTTCCAACGTACACAGCCTCTCCTGCTCGAGCTGGCCAAAGTTCAACACCGAAATTGCGAACGTCCAGCGATTGCTCCTACACTAAAGGTGCCAGCCCTGAATGCTGTTGCTGGTCCTCATCTCCCACTGGTAACCTCTAAAACGAAACACAAACACTTGGGCTCTGAACTTGTTTAGCCTACTAAAACTTCCAACGTACACAGCCTCTCCTGCTCGAGCTGGCCAGAGCTCAACACCGAAATTGCGAACGTCCAGCGATTGCTCCTACACTAAAGGTGCCAGCCCTGAATGCTGTTGCTGGTCCTCATCTCCCACTGGTAACCTCTAAAACGAACCACAAACACTTGGGCTCCGAACTTGTTTAGGTTACTAAAACTTCCAATGTACACAGCCTCTCCTGCTCAATCTGGCCAGAGCTCAACACCAAAATCGCGAACGTCCAGCGATTGCTCCTACAATAAAGGTGCCAGCCCTGAAAGCTCTTGCTGGTCCTCATCTCCCACTGGTAACCTCTAAAACGAACCACAAACACTTGGGCTCTGAACTTGTTTAGGCTACTAAAACTTCCAACGTACACAGCCTCTCCTGCTCGAGCTGGCCAAAGTTCAACACCGAAATTGCGAACGTCCAGCGATTGCTCCTACACTAAAGGTGCCAGCCCTGAATGCTGTTGCTCGTCCTCATCTCCCACTGGTAACCTCTAAAACGAACCACAAACACTTGGGCTCCGAACTTGTTTAGGCTACGAAAACTTCCAATGTACACAGCCTCTCCTGCTCAATCTGGCCAGAGTTCAACACCGAAATTGCGAACGTCCAGCGATTGCTCCTACACTAAAGGTGCCAGCCCTGAATGCTGTTGCTCGTCCTCATCTCCCACTGGTAACCTCTAAAACGAAACACAAACACTTGGGCTCTGAACTTGTTTAGGCTACTAAAACTTCCAACGTACACAGCCTCTCCTGCTCAATCTGTCCACAGCTAAACACCGAAATTGCGAACGTCCAGCGATTGCTCCTACACTAAAGGTGCCAGCCCTGAATGCTGTTGCTGGTCCTCATCTCCCACTGGTAACCTCTAAAACGAACCACAAACACTTGGGCTCCGAACTTGCTTAGGCTACTAAAACTTCCAATGTACACAGCCTCTCCTGCTCAATCTGGCCAGAGCTCAACACCGAAATTGCGAACGTCCAGCGATTGCTCCTACACTAAAGGTGCCAGCCCTGAAAGCTGTTGCTCGTCCTCATCTCCCACTGGTAACCTCTAAAACCAACCACAAACACTTGGGCTCTAAACTTGTTTAGGCTACTAAAACTTCCAACGTACACAGCCTCTCCTGCTCGAGCTGGCCAAAGTTCAACACCGAAATTGCGAACGTCCAGCGATTGCTCCTACACTAAAGGTGCCAGCCCTGAATGCTGTTGCTGGTCCTCATCTCCCACTGGTAACCTCTAAAACGAACCACAAACACTTGGGCTCTGAACTTGTTTAGGCTACTAAAACTTCCAACGTACACAGCCTCTCCTGCTCGAGCTGGCCAAAGTTCAACACCGAAATTGCGAACGTCCAGCGATTGCTCCTACACTAAAGGTGCCAGCCCTGAAAGCTGTTGCTGGTCCTCATCTCCCACTGGTAACCTCGAAAACGAACCACAAACACTTGGGCTCTGAACTTGTTTAGGCTACTAAAACTTCCAACGTACACAGCCTCTCCTGCTCGAGCTGGCCAAAGTTCAACACCGAAATTGCGAACGTCCAGTGATTGCTCCTACACTAAAGGTGCCAGCCCTGAAAGCTCTTGCTGGTCCTCATCTCCCACTGGTAACCTCTAAAACGAACCACAAACACTTGGGCTCTGAACTTGTTTAGGCTACTAAAACTTCCAACGTACACAGCCTCTCCTGCTCGAGCTGGCCAAAGTTCAACACCGAAATTGCGAACGTCCAGCGATTGCTCCTACACTAAAGGTGCCAGCCCTGAATGCTGTTGCTGGTCCTCATCTCCCACTGGTAACCTCTAAAACGAACCACAAACACTTGGGCTCTGAACTTGTTTAGCCCACGAAAACTTCCAACGTACACAGCCTCTCCTGCTCGAGCTGGCCAGAGCTCAACACCGAAATTGCGAACGTCCAGCGATTGCTCCTACACTAAAGGTGCCAGCCCTGAATGCTGTTGCTGGTCCTCATCTCCCACTGGTAACCTCTAAAACGAACCACAAACACTTGGGCTCCGAACTTGTTTAGGTTACTAAAACTTCCAATGTACACAGCCTCTCCTGCTCAATCTGGCCAGAGCTCAACACCAAAATCGCGAACGTCCAGCGATTGCTCCTACACTAAAGGTGCCAGCCCTGAAAGCTCTTGCTGGTCCTCATCTCCCTCTGGTAACCTCGAAAACGAACCACAAACACTTGGGCTCTGAACTTGTTTAGGCTACTAAAACTTCCAACGTACACAGCCTCTCCTGCTCGAGCTGGCCAAAGTTCAACACCGAAATTGCGAACGTCCAGCGATTGCTCCTACACTAAAGGTGCCAGCCCTGAAAGCTCTTGCTGGTCCTCATCTCCCACTGGTAACCTCTAAAAACAACCACAAACACTTGGGCTCTGAACTTGTTTAGGCTACTAAAACTTCCAGCGTACACAGCCTCTCCTGCTCGAGCTGCCCAAAGTTCAACACCGAAATTGCGAACGTCCAGCGATTGCTCCTACACTAAAGGTGCCAGCCCTGAAAGCTCTTGCTGGTCCTCATCTCCCACTGGTAACCTCTAAAACGAACCACAAACACTTGGGCTCTGAACTTGTTTAGGCTACTAAAACTTCCAACGTACACAGCCTCTCCTGCTCGAGCTGGCCAGAGCTCAACACCGAAATTGCGAACGTCCAGCGATTGCTCCTACACTAAAGGTGCCAGCCCTGAAAGCTCTTGCTGGTCCTCATCTCCCACTGGTAACCTCGAAAACGAACCACAAACACTTGGGCTCTGAACTTGTTTAGGCTACTAAAACTTCCAACGTACACAGCCTCTCCTGCTCGAGCTGCCCAAAGTTCAACACCGAAATTGCGAACGTCCAGCGATTGCTCCTACACTAAAGGTGCCAGCCCTGAAAGCTCTTGCTGGTCCTCATCTCCCACTGGTAACCTCTAAAAACAACCACAAACACTTGGGCTCTGAACTTGTTTAGGCTACTAAAACTTCCAGCGTACACAGCCTCTCCTGCTCGAGCTGGCCAAAGTTCAACACCGAAATTGCGAACGTCCAGCGATTGCTCCTACACTAAAGGTGCCAGCCCTGAATGCTGTTGCTGATCCTCATCTCCCACTGGTAACCTCTAAAACGAACCACAAACACTTGGGCTCTGAACTTGTTTAGGCTACTAAAACTTCCAACGTACACAGCCTCTCCTGCTCGAGCTGCCCAAAGTTCAACACCGAAATTGCGAACGTCCAGCGATTGCTCCTACACTAAAGGTGCCAGCCCTGTAAGCTCTTGCTGGTCCTCATCTCCCACTGGTAACCTCTCAAACGAACCACAAACACTTGGGCTCTGAACTTGTTTAGGCTACTAAAACTTCCAACGTACACAGCCTCTCCTGCTCGAGCTGGCCAAAGTTCAACACCGAAATTGCGAACGTCCAGCGATTGCTCCTACACTAAAGGTGCCAGCCCTGAATGCTGTTGCTCGTCCTCATCTCCCACTGGTATTCTCGAAAACGAACCACAAACACTTGGGCTCTGAACTTGTTTAGGCTACTAAAACTTCCAACGTACACAGCCTCTCCTGCTCAATCTGTCCAGAGCTCAACACCGAAATTGCGAACGTCCAGCGATTGCTCCTACACTAAAGGTGCCAGCCCTGAATGCTGTTGCTGATCCTCATCTCCCACTGGTAACCTCAAAAACGAACCACAAACACTTGGGCTCTGAACTTGTTTAGGCTACTAAAACTTCCAACGTACACAGCCTCTCCTGCTCGAGCTGCCCAAAGTTCAACACCGAAATTGCGAACGTCCAGCGATTGCTCCTACACTAAAGGTGCCAGCCCTGAAAGCTCTTGCTGGTCCTCATCTCCCACTGGTAACCTCTAAAACGAACCACAAACACTTGGGCTCTGAACTTGTTTAGCCTACTAAAACTTCCAACGTACACAGCCTCTCCTGCTCGAGCTGGCCAAAGTTCAACACCGAAATTGCGAACGTCCAGCGATTGCTCCTACACTAAAGGTGCCAGCCCTGAATGCTGTTGCTGGTCCTCATCTCCCACTGGTAACCTCTAAAACGAACCACAAACACTTGGGCTCCGAACTTTTTTAGGCTACTAAAACTTCCAATGTACACAGCCTCTCCTGCTCAATCTGGCCAGAGCTCAACACCAAAATCGCGAACGTCCAGCGATTGCTCCTACACTAAAGGTGCCAGCCCTGAAAGCTGTTGCTCGTCCTCATCTCCCACTGGTAACCTCTAAAACCAACCACAAACACTTGGGCTCTGAACTTGTTTAGGCTACTAAAACTTCCAACGTACACAGCCTCTCCTGCTCGAGCTGGCCAAAGTTCAACACCGAAATTGCGAACGTCCAGCGATTGCTCCTACACTAAAGGTGCCAGCCCTGAATGCTGTTGCTGGTCCTCATCTCCCACTGGTAACCTCTAAAACGAACCACAAACACTTGGGCTCTGAACTTGTTTAGGCTACTAAAACTTCCAACGTACACAGCCTCTCCTGCTCAATCTGTCCACAGCTCAACACCGAAATTGCGAACGTCCAGCGATTGCTCCTACACTAAAGGTGCCAGCCCTGAATGCTGTTGCTGGTCCTCATCTCCCACTGGTAACCTCTAAAACGAACCACAAACACTTGGGCTCCGAACTTGTTTAGGCTACTAAAACTTCCAATGTACACAGCCTCTCCTGCTCAATCTGGCCAGAGCTCAACACCGAAATTGCGAACGTCCAGCGATTGCTCCTACACTAAAGGTGCCAGCCCTGAAAGCTCTTGCTGGTCCTCATCTCCCACTGGTAACCTCTAAAACGAAAAACAAACACTTGGGCTCTGAACTTGTTTAGGCTACTAAAACTTCCAACGTACACAGCCTCTCCTGCTCGAGCTGCCCAAAGTTCAACACCGAAATTGCGAACGTCCAGCGATTGCTCCTACACTAAAGGTGCCAGCCCTGAAAGCTCTTGCTGGTCCTCATCTCCCACTGGTAACCTCTCAAACGAACCACAAACACTTGGGCTCTGAACTTGTTTAGCCTACTAAAACTTCCAACGTACACAGCCTCTCCTGCTCGAGCTGGCCAAAGTTCAACACCGAAATTGCGAACGTCCAGCGATTGCTCCTACACTAAAGGTGCCAGCCCTGAATGCTGTTGCTGGTCCTCATCTCCCACTGGTAACCTCTAAAACGAACCACAAACACTTGGGCTCCGAACTTTTTTAGGCTACTAAAACTTCCAATGTACACAGCCTCTCCTGCTCAATCTGGCCAGAGCTCAACACCAAAATCGCGAACGTCCAGCGATTGCTCCTACACTAAAGGTGCCAGCCCTGAAAGCTCTTGCTGGTCCTCATCTCCCACTGGTAACCTCTAAAACGAAAAACAAACACTTGGGCTCTGAACTTGTTTAGGCTACTAAAACTTCCAACGTACACAGCCTCTCCTGCTCGAGCTGCCCAAAGTTCAACACCGAAATTGCGAACGTCCAGCGATTGCTCCTACACTAAAGGTGCCAGCCCTGAAAGCTCTTGCTGGTCCTCATCTCCCACTGGTAACCTCTAAAACGAACCACAAACACTTGGGCTCTGAACTTGTTTAGCCTACTAAAACTTCCAACGTACACAGCCTCTCCTGCTCGAGCTGGCCAAAGTTCAACACCGAAATTGCGAACGTCCAGCGATTGCTCCTACACTAAAGGTGCCAGCCCTGAATGCTGTTGCTGGTCCTCATCTCCCACTGGTAACCTCTAAAACGAACCACAAACACTTGGGCTCTGAACTTGTTTAGGCTACTAAAACTTCCAACGTACACAGCCTCTCCTGCTCGAGCTGGCCAAAGTTCAACACCGAAATTGCGAACGTCCAGCGATTGCTCCTACACTAAAGGTGCCAGCCCTGAATGCTGTTGCTGGTCCTCATCTCCCACTGGTAACCTCGAAAACGAACCACAAACACGTGGGCTCTGAACTTGTTTAGGCTACTAAAACTTCCAACGTACACAGCCTCTCCTGCTCGAGCTGCCCGAAGTTCAACACCGAAATTGCGAACGTCCAGCGATTGCTCCTACACTAAAGGTGCCAGCCCTGAATGCTGTTGCTGGTCCTCATCTCCCACTGGTAACCTCTAAAATGAACCACAAACACTTGGGCTCTGAACTTGTTTAGGCTACTAAAACTTCCAACGTACACAGCCTCTCCTGCTCGAGCTGCCCAAAGTTCAACACCGAAATTGCGAACGTCCAGCGATTGCTCCTACACTAAAGGTGCCAGCCCTGAAAGCTCTTGCTGGTCCTCATCTCCCACTGGTAACCTCTAAAACGAACCACAAACACTTGGGCTCTGAACTTGTTCAGGCTACTAAAACTTCCAACGTACACAGCCTCTCCTGCTCGAGCTGGCCAAAGTTCAACACCGAAATTGCGAACGTCCAGCGATTGCTTCCCTACACTAAAGGTGCCAGCCCTGAATGCTCTTGCTGCTCCTCATCTCCCACTGGTAACCTCTAAAACGAACCACAAACACTTGGGCTCTGAACTTGTTTAGGCTACTAAAACTTCCAACGTACACAGCCTCTCCTGCTCAATCTGGCCAGAGCTCAACACCGAAATTGCGAACGTCCAGCGATTGCTCCTACACTAAAGGTGCCAGCCCTGAAAGCTCTTGCTGGTCCTCATCTCCCACTGGTAACCTCTAAAAACAACCACAAACACTTGGGCTCTGAACTTGTTTAGGCTACTAAAACTTCCAGCGTACACAGCCTCTTCCTGCTCGAGCTGGCCAAAGTTCAACACCGAAATTGCGAACGTCCAGCGATTGCTCCTACACTAAAGGTGCCAGCCCTGAAAGCTCTTGCTGATCCTCATCTCCCACTGGTAACCTCTAAAACGAACCACAAACACTTGGGCTCTGAACTTGTTTAGGCTACTAAAACTTCCAACGTACACAGCCTCTCCTGCTCGAGCTGGCCAAAGTTCAACACCGAAATTGCGAACGTCCAGCGATTGCTCCTACACTAAAGGTGCCAGCCCTGAATGCTGTTGCTGGTCTTCATCTCGCACTGGTAACCTCAAAAACGAAACACAAACACTTGGGCTCTGAACTTGTTTAGGCTACTAAAACTTCCAACGTACACAGCCTCTCCTGCTCGAGCTGGCCAAAGTTCAACACCGAAATTGCAAACGTCCAGCGATTGCTCCTACACTAAAGGTGCCAGCCCTGAATGCTGTTGCTGGTCCTCATCTCCCACTGGTAACCTCTAAAACGAACCACAAACACTTGGGCTCTGAACTTGTTTAGGCTACTAAAACTTCCAACGTACACAGCCTCTCCTGCTCGAGCTGGCCAAAGTTCAACACCGAAATTGCGAACGTCCAGCGATTGCTCCTACACTAAAGGTGCCAGCCCTGAATGCTGTTGCTGGTCCTCATCTCCCACTGGTAACCTCGAAAACGAACCACAAACACTTGGGCTCTGAACTTGTTTAGGCTACTAAAACTTCCAACGTACACAGCCTCTCCTGCTCGAGCTGGCCAAAGTTCAACACCGAAATTGCGAACGTCCAGCGATTGCTCCTACACTAAAGGTGCCAGCCCTGAAAGCTCTTGCTGGTCCTCATCTCCCACTGGTAACCTCTAAAACGAACAACAAACACTTGGGCTCTGAACTTGTTTAGGCTACTAAAACTTCCAACGTACACAGCCTCTCCTGCTCGAGCTGGCCAAAGTTCAACACCGAAATTGCGAACGTCCAGCGATTGCTCCTACACTAAAGGTGCCAGCCCTGAATGCTGTTGCTGGTCCTCATCTCCCACTGGTAACCTCTAAAACGAACCACAAACACTTGGGCTCTGAACTTGTTTAGGCTACTAAAACTTCCAACGTACACAGCCTCTCCTGCTCAATCTGGCCAGAGCTCAACACCGAAATTGCGAACGTCCAGCGATTGCTCCTACACTAAAGGTGCCAGCCCTGAATGCTGTTGCTGGTCCTCATCTCCCACTGGTAACCTCTAAAACGAACCACAAACACTTGGGCTCCGAACTTGTTTAGGTTACTAAAACTTCCAATGTACACAGCCTCTCCTGCTCAATCTGGCCAGAGCTCAACACCAAAATCGCGAACGTCCAGCGATTGCTCCTACACTAAAGGTGCCAGCCCTGAAAGCTCTTGCTGGTCCTCATCTCCCACTGGTCACCTCGAAAACGAACCACAAACACTTGGGCTCTGAACTTGTTTAGGCTACTAAAACTTCCAACGTACACAGCCTCTCCTGCTCGAGCTGGCCAAAGTTCAACACCGAAATTGCGAACGTCCAGCGATTGCTCCTACACTAAAGGTGCCAGCCCTGAAAGCTCTTGCTGGTCCTCATCTCCCACTGGTAACCTCTAAAAACAACCACAAACACTTGGGCTCTGAACTTGTTTAGGCTACTAAAACTTCCAGCGTACACAGCCTCTCCTGCTCGAGCTGCCCAAAGTTCAACACCGAAATTGCGAACGTCCAGCGATTGCTCCTACACTAAAGGTGCCAGCCCGGAAAGCTCTTGCTGGTCCTCATCTCCCACTGGTAACCTCTAAAACGAACCACAAACACTTGGGCTCTGAACTTGTTTAGCCTACTAAAACTTCCAACGTACACAGCCTCTCCTGCTCGAGCTGGCCAAAGTTCAACACCGAAATTGCGAACGTCCAGCGATTGCTCCTACACTAAAGGTGCCAGCCCTGAAAGCTCTTGCTGGTCCTCATCTCCCACTGGTAACCTCTCAAACGAACCACAAACACTTGGGCTCTGAACTTGTTTAGGCTACTAAAACTTCCAACGTACACAGCCTCTCCTGCTCGAGCTGCCCAAAGTTCAACACCGAAATTGCGAACGTCCAGCGATTGCTCCTACACTAAAGGTGCCAGCCCTGAATGCTGTTGCTGGTCCTCATCTCGCACTGGTAACCTCAAAAACGAAACACAAACACTTGGGCTCTGAACTTGTTTAGGCTACTAAAACTTCCAACGTACACAGCCTCTCCTGCTCAATCTGTCCAGAGCTCAACACCGAAATTGCGAACGTCCAGCGATTGCTCCTACACTAAAGGTGCCAGCCCTGAATGCTGTTGCTGGTCCTCATCTCCCACTGGTAACCTCAAAAACGAAACACAAACACTTGGGCTCTGAACTTGTTTAGCCTACCAAAACTTCCAACGTACACAGCCTCTCCTGCTCAATCTGTCCACAGCTCAACACCGAAATTGCGAACGTCCAGCGATTGCTCCTACACTAAAGGTGCCAGCCCTGAATGCTGTTGCTGGTCCTCATCTCCCACTGGTAACCTCTAAAACGAACCACAAACACTTGGGCTCCGAACTTGTTTAGGCTACTAAAACTTCCAATGTACACAGCCTCTCCTGCTCAATCTGGCCAGAGCTCAACACCGAAATTGCAAACGTCCAGCGATTGCTCCTACACTAAAGGTGCCAGCCCTGAAAGCTGTTGCTCGTCCTCATCTCCCACTGGTAACCTCTAAAACGAACCACAAACACTTGGGCTCTGAACTTGTTTAGCCTACGAAAACTTCCAACGTACACAGCCTCTCCTGCTCAACCTGGCCAGAGCTCAACACCGAAATTGCGAACGTCCAGCGATTGCTCCTACACTAAAGGTGCCAGCCCTGAAAGCTCTTGCTGGTCCTCATCTCCCACTGGTAACCTCTAAAAACAACCACAAACACTTGGGCTCTGAACTTGTTTAGGCTACTAAAACTTCCAGCGTACACAGCCTCTCCTGCTCGAGCTGCCCAAAGTTCAACACCGAAATTGCGAACGTCCAGCGATTGCTCCTACACTAAAGGTGCCAGCCCTGAAAGCTGTTGCTGGTCCTCATCTCCCACTGGTAACCTCTAAAACGAACCACAAACACTTGGGCTCTGAACTTGTTTAGCCTACTAAAACTTCCAACGTACACAGCCTCTCCTGCTCGAGCTGGCCAGAGATCAACACCGAAATTGCGAACGTCCAGCGATTGCTCCTACACTAAAGGTGACAGCCCTGAATGCTCTTGCTGGTCCTCATCTCCCACTGGTAACCTCGAAAACGAACCACAAACACTTGGGCTCTGAACTTGTTTAGGCTACTAAAACTTCCAACGTACACAGCCTCTCCTGCTCGAGCTGGCCAAAGTTCAACACCGAAATTGCGAACGTCCAGCGATTGCTCCTACACTAAAGGTGCCAGCCCTGAAAGCTCTTGCTCGTCCTCATCTCCCACTGGTAACCTCTAAAAACAACCACAAACACTTGGGCTCTGAACTTGTTTAGGCTACTAAAACTTCCAGCGTACACAGCCTCTCCTGCTCGAGCTGGCCAAAGTTCAACACCGAAATTGCGAACGTCCAGCGATTGCTCCTACACTAGAGGTGCCAGCCCTGAATGCTGTTCCTGATCCTCATCTCCCACTGGTAACCTCTAAAACGAACCACAAACACTTGGGCTCTGAACTTGTTTAGGCTACTAAAACTTCCAACGTACACAGCCTCTCCTGCTCGAGCTGGCCAAAGTTCAACACCGAAATTGCGAACGTCCAGCGATTGCTCCTACACTAAAGGTGCCAGCCCTGAAAGCTCTTGCTGGTCCTCATCTCCCACTGGTAACCTCTAAAACGAACCACAAACACTTGGGCTCTGAACTTGTTTAGGCTACTAAAACTTCCAACGTACACAGCCTCTCCTGCTCGAGCTGGCCAAAGTTCAACACCGAAATTGCGAACGTCCAGCGATTGCTCCTACACTAAAGGTGCCAGCCCTGAATGCTGTTGCTCGTCCTCATCTCCCACTGGTAACCTCTAAAACGAACCACAAACACTTGGGCTCTGAACTTGTTTAGGCTACTAAAACTTCCAACGTACACAGCCTCTCCTGCTCAATCTGGCCAGAGCTCAACACCGAAATTGCGAACGTCCAGCGATTGCTCCTACACTAAAGGTGCCAGCCCTGAATGCTGTTGCTGGTCCTCATCTCCCACTGGTAACCTCGAAAACGAACCACAAACACTTGGGCTCCGAACTTGTTTAGGCTACTAAAACTTCCAACGTACACAGCCTCTCCTGCTCGAGCTGGCCAGAGCTCAACACCGAAATTGCGAACGTCCAGCGATTGCTCCTACACTAAAGGTGCCAGCCCGGAAAGCTCTTGCTGGTCCTCATCTCCCACTGGTAACCTCTAAAAACAACCACAAACACTTGGGCTCTGAACTTGTTTAGGCTACTAAAACTTCCAGCGTACACAGCCTCTCCTGCTCGAGCTGCCCAAAGTTCAACACCGAAATTGCGAACGTCCAGCGATTGCTCCTACACTAAAGGTGCCAGCCCTGAAAGCTGTTGCTGGTCCTCATCTCCCACTGGTAACCTCTCAAACGAACCACAAACACTTGGGCTCTGAACTTGTTTAGCCTACTAAAACTTCCAACGTACACAGCCTCTCCTGCTCGAGCTGGCCAGAGCTCAACACCGAAATTGCGAACGTCCAGCGATTGCTCCTACAGTAAAGGTGTCAGCCCTGAAAGCTCTTGCTGGTCCTCATCTCCCACTGGTAACCTCGAAAACGAACCACAAACACTTGGGCTCTGAACTTGTTTAGGCTACTAAAACTTCCAACGTACACAGCCTCTCCTGCTCGAGCTGCCCAAAGTTCAACACCGAAATTGCGAACGTCCAGCGATTGCTCCTACACTAAAGGTGCCAGCCCTGAAAGCTCTTGCTCGTCCTCATCTCCCACTGGTAACCTCTAAAAACAACCACAAACACTTGGGCTCTGAACTTGTTTAGGCTACTAAAACTTCCAGCGTACACAGCCTCTCCTGCTCGAGCTGGCCAAAGTTCAACACCGAAATTGCGAACGTCCAGCGATTGCTCCTACACTAGAGGTGCCAGCCCTGAATGCTGTTCCTGATCCTCATCTCCCACTGGTAACCTCTAAAACGAACCACAAACACTTGGGCTCTGAACTTGTTTAGGCTACTAAAACTTCCAACGTACACAGCCTCTCCTGCTCGAGCTGGCCAAAGTTCAACACCGAAATTGCGAACGTCCAGCGATTGCTCCTACACTAAAGGTGCCAGCCCTGAAAGCTCTTGCTGGTCCTCATCTCCCACTGGTAACCTCTAAAACGAACCACAAACACTTGGGCTCCGAACTTGTTTAGGCTACTAAAACTTCCAACGTACACAGCCTCTCCTGCTCAATCTGGCCAGAGCTCAACACCAAAATCGCGAACGTCCAGCGATTGCTCCTACACTAAAGGTGCCAGCCCTGAAAGCTGTTGCTCGTCCTCATCTCCCACTGGTAACCTCTAAAACCAACCACAAACACTTGGGCTCTGAACTTGTTTAGGCTACTAAAACTTCCAACGTACACAGCCTCTCCTGCTCGAGCTGGCCAAAGTTCAACACCGAAATTGCGAACGTCCAGCGATTGCTCCTACACTAAAGGTGCCAGCCCTGAATGCTGTTGCTCGTCCTCATCTCCCACTGGTAACCTCTAAAACTAACCACAAACACTTGGGCTCTGAACTTTTTTAGACTACTAAAACTTCCAACGTACACAGCCTCTCCTGCTCAATCTGTCCACAGCTCAACACCGAAATTGCGAACGTCCAGCGATTGCTCCTACACTAAAGGTGCCAGCCCTGAATGCTGTTGCTGGTCCTCATCTCCCACTGGTAACCTCTAAAACGAACCACAAACACTTGGGCTCCGAACTTGTTTAGGCTACTAAAACTTCCAATGTACACAGCCTCTCCTGCTCAATCTGGCCAGAGCTCAACACCGAAATTGCGAACGTCCAGCGATTGCTCCTACACTAAAGGTGCCAGCCCTGAAAGCTGTTGCTCGTCCTCATCTCCCACTGGTAACCTCTAAAACCAACCACAAACACTTGGGCTCTGAACTTGTTTAGGCTACTAAAACTTCCAACGTACACAGCCTCTCCTGCTCGAGCTGGCCAAAGTTCAACACCGAAATTGCGAACGTCCAGCGATTGCTCCTACACTAAAGGTGCCAGCCCTGAATGCTGTTGCTGGTCCTCATCTCCCACTGGTAACCTCGAAAACGAACCACAAACACTTGGGCTCTGAACTTGTTTAGCCTACGAAAACTTCCAACGTACACAGCCTCTCCTGCTCGAGCTGGCCAAAGTTCAACACCGAAATTGCGAACGTCCAGCGATTGCTCCTACACTAAAGGTGCCAGCCCTGAATGCTGTTGCTGGTCCTCGTCTCCCACTGGTAACCTCGAAAACGAACCACAAACACTTGGGCTCTGAACTTGTTTAGGCTACTAAAACTTCCAACGTACACAGCCTCTCCTGCTCGAGCTGGCCAAAGTTCATCACCGAAATTATGAACATCCAGCGATTGCTCCTACACTAAAGGTGCCAGCCCTGAATGCTGTTGCTGATCCTCATCTCCCACTGGTAACCTCTAAAACGAACCACAAACACTTGGGCTCTGAACTTGTTTAGGCTACTAAAACTTCCAACGTACACAGCCTCTCCTGCTCGAGCTGGCCAAAGTTCAACACCGAAATTGCGAACGTCCAGCGATTGCTCCTACACTAAAGGTGCCAGCCCTGAAAGCTCTTGCTGGTCCTCATCTCCCACTGGTAACCTCTCAAACGAACCACAAACACTTGGGCTCTGAACTTGTTTAGGCTACTAAAACTTCCAACGTACACAGCCTCTCCTGCTCGAGCTGGCCAAAGTTCAACACCGAAATTGCGAACGTCCAGCGATTGCTCCTACACTAAAGGTGCCAGCCCTGAATGCTGTTGCTGGTCCTCATCTCCCACTGGTAACCTCTAAAACGAACCACAAACACTTGGGCTCTGAACTTGTTTAGGCTACTAAAACTTCCAACGTACACAGCCTCTCCTGCTCAATCTGGCCAGAGCTCAACACCGAAATTGCGAACGTCCAGCGATTGCTCCTACACTAAAGGTGCCAGCCCTGAAAGCTCTTGCTGGTCCTCATCTCCCACTGGTAACCTCTAAAACGAACCACAAACACTTGGGCTCCGAACTTGTTTAGGCTACTAAAACTTCCAACGTACACAGCCTCTCCTGCTCAATCTGGCCAGAGCTCAACACCAAAATCGCGAACGTCCAGCGATTGCTCCTACACTAAAGGTGCCAGCCCTGAAAGCTGTTGCTCGTCCTCATCTCCCACTGGTAACCTCGAAAACGAACCACAAACACTTGGGCTCTGAACTTGTTTAGCCTACGAAAACTTCCAACGTACACAGCCTCTCCTGCTCAACCTGGCCAGAGCTCAACACCGAAATTGCGAACGTCCAGCGATTGCTCCTACACTAAAGGTGCCAGCCCGGAAAGCTCTTGCTGGTCCTCATCTCCCACTGGTAACCTCTAAAAACAACCACAAACACTTGGGCTCTGAACTTGTTTAGGCTACTAAAACTCCCAGCGTACACAGCCTCTCCTGCTCGAGCTGCCCAAAGTTCAACACCGAAATTGCGAACGTCCAGCGATTGCTCCTACACTAAAGGTGCCAGCCCTGAAAGCTGTTGCTGGTCCTCATCTCCCACTGGTAACCTCAAAAACGAACCACAAACACTTGGGCTCTGAACTTGTTTAGCCTACTAAAACTTCCAACGTACACAGCCTCTCCTGCTCGAGCTGGCCAGAGCTCAACACCGAAATTGCGAACGTCCAGCGATTGCTCCTACACTAAAGGTGCCAGCCCTGAAAGCTCTTGCTGGTCCTCATCTCCCACTGGTAACCTCGAAAACGAACCACAAACACTTGGGCTCTGAACTTGTTTAGCCTACTAAAACTTCCCAAGTACACAGCCTCTCCTGCTCGAGCTGGCCAGAGCTCAACACCGAAATTGCGAACGTCCAGCGATTGCTCCTACACTAAAGGTGCCAGCCCTGAAAGCTCTTGCTGGTCCTCATCTCCCACTGGTAACCTCTAAAACGAACCACAAACACTTGGGCTCTGAACTTGTTTAGGCTACTAAAACTTCCAACGTACACAGCCTCTCCTGCTCGAGCTGCCCAAAGTTCAACACCGAAATTGCGAACGTCCAGCGATTGCTCCTACACTAAAGGTGCCAGCCCTGAAAGCTCTTGCTGGTCCTCATCTCCCACTGGTAACCTCTAAAACGAACCACAAACACTTGGGCTCTGAACTTGTTTAGGCTACTAAAACTTCCAACGTACACAGCCTCTCCTGCTCGAGCTGGCCAAAGTTCAACACCGAAATTGCGAACGTCCAGCGATTGCTCCTACACTAAAGGTGCCAGCCCTGAATGCTGTTGCTGATCCTCATCTCCCACTGGTAACCTCTAAAACCAACCACAAACACTTGGGCTCTGAACTTGTTTAGGCTACTAAAACTTCCAACGTACACAGCCTCTCCTGCTCGAGCTGGCCAAAGTTCAACACCGAAATTGCGAACGTCCAGCGATTGCTCCTACACTAAAGGTGCCAGCCCTGAAAGCTCTTGCTGGTCCTCATCTCCCACTGGTGACCTCTAAAATGAACCACAAACACTTGGGCTCTGAACTTGTTTAGGCTACTAAAACTTCCAACGTACACAGCCTCTCCTGCTCGAGCTGGCCAAAGTTCAACACCGAAATTGCGAACGTCCAGCGATTGCTCCTACACTAAAGGTGCCAGCCCTGAATGCTGTTGCTGGTCCTCATCTCCCACTGGTAACCTCAAAAACGAAACACAAACACTTGGGCTCTGAACTTGTTTAGGCTACTAAAACTTCCAACGTACAAAGCCTCTCCTGCTCAATCTGTCCAGAGCTCAACACCGAAATTGCGAACGTCCAGCGATTGCTCCTACACTAAAGGTGCCAGCCCTGAATGCTGTTGCTGGTCCTCATCTCCCACTGGTAACCTCTAAAACGAACCACAAACACTTGGGCTCCGAACTTGTTTAGGCTACTAAAACTTCCAATGTACACAGCCTCTCCTGCTCAATCTGGCCAGAGCTCAACACCGAAATTGCGAACGTCCAGCGATTGCTCCTACACTAAAGGTGCCAGCCCTGAAAGCTGTTGCTCGTCCTCATCTCCCACTGGTAACCTCTAAAACCAACCACAAACACTTGGGCTCTGAACTTGTTTAGGCTACTAAAACTTCCAACGTACACAGCCTCTCCTGCTCGAGCTGGCCAAAGTTCAACACCGAAATTGCGAACGTCCAGCGATTGCTCCTACACTAAAGGTGCCAGCCCTGAATGCTGTTGCTGGTCCTCATCTCCCACTGGTAACCTCGAAAACGAACCACAAACACTTGGGCTCTGAACTTGTTTAGGCTACTAAAACTTCCAACGTACACAGCCTCTCCTGCTCGAGCTGGCCAAAGTTCAACACCGAAATTGCGAACGTCCAGCGATTGCTCCTACACTAAAGGTGCCAGCCCTGAAAGCTCTTGCTGGTCCTCATCTCCCACTGGTAACCTCTAAAAACAACCACAAACACTTGGGCTCTGAACTTGTTTAGGCTACTAAAACTTCCAGCGTACACAGCCTCTCCTGCTCGAGCTGGCCAAAGTTCAACACCGAAATTGCGAACGTCCAGCGATTGCTCCTACACTAAAGGTGCCAGCCCTGAATGCTGTTGCTGATCCTCATCTCCCACTGGTAACCTCTAAAACGAACCACAAACACTTGGGCTCTGAACTTGTTTAGGCTACTAAAACTTCCAACGTACACAGCCTCTCCTGCTCGAGCTGGCCAAAGTTCAACACCGAAATTGCGAACGTCCAGCGATTGCTCCTACACTAAAGGTGCCAGCCCTGAAAGCTCTTGCTGGTCCTCATCTCCCACTGGTAACCTCTAAAATGAACCACAAACACTTGGGCTCTGAACTTGTTTAGCCTACTAAAACTTCCAACGTACACAGCCTCTCCTGCTCGAGCTGCCCAAAGTTCAACACCGAAATTGCGAACGTCCAGCGATTGCTCCTACACTAAAGGTGCCAGCCCTGAAAGCTCTTGCTGGTCCTCATCTCCCACTGGTAACCTCAAAAACGAAACACAAACACTTGGGCTCTGAACTTGTTTAGGCTACTAAAACTTCCAACGTACACAGCCTCTCCTGCTCAATCTGTCCAGAGCTCAACACCGAAATTGCGAACGTCCAGCGATTGCTCCTACACTAAAGGTGCCAGCCCTGAATGCTGTTGCTGGTCCTCATCTCCCACTGGTAACCTCTAAAACGAACCACAAACACTTGGGCTCCGAACTTGTTTAGGCTACTAAAACTTCCAATGTACACAGCCTCTCCTGCTCAATCTGGCCAGAGCTCAACACCGAAATTGCGAACGTCCAGCGATTGCTCCTACACTAAAGGTGCCAGCCCTGAAAGCTGTTGCTCGTCCTCATCTCCCACTGGTAACCTCTAAAACCAACCACAAACACTTGGGCTCTGAACTTGTTTAGGCTACTAAAACTTCCAACGTACACAGCCTCTCCTGCTCGAGCTGGCCAGAGCTCAACACCGAAATTGCGAACGTCCAGCGATTGCTCCTACACTAAAGGTGCCAGCCCTGAATGCTGTTGCTGGTCCTCATCTCCCACTGGTAACCTCTCAAACGAACCACAAACACTTGGGCTCTGAACTTGTTTAGGCTACTAAAACTTCCAACGTACACAGCCTCTCCTGCTCGAGCTGGCCAGAGCTCAACACCGAAATTGCGAACGTCCAGCGATTGCTCCTACACTAAAGGTGCCAGCCCTGAAAGCTCTTGCTGGTCCTCATCTCCCACTGGTAACCTCTAAAACGAACCACAAACACTTGGGCTCTGAACTTGTTTAGGCTACTAAAACTTCCAACGTACACAGCCTCTCCTGCTCGAGCTGCCCAAAGTTCAACACCGAAATTGCGAACGTCCAGCGATTGCTCCTACACTAAAGGTGCCAGCCCTGAAAGCTCTTGCTGGTCCTCATCTCCCACTGGTAACCTCTAAAACGAACCACAAACACTTGGGCTCTGAACTTGTTTAGGCTACTAAAACTTCCAACGTACACAGCCTCTCCTGCTCGAGCTGGCCAAAGTTCAACACCGAAATTGCGAACGTCCAGCGATTGCTCCTACACTAAAGGTGCCAGCCCTGAATGCTGTTGCTGATCCTCATCTCCCACTGGTAACCTCTAAAACGAACCACAAACACTTGGGCTCTGAACTTGTTTAGGCTACTAAAACTTCCAACGTACACAGCCTCTCCTGCTCGAGCTGGCCAAAGTTCAACACCGAAATTGCGAACGTCCAGCGATTGCTCCTACACTAAAGGTGCCAGCCCTGAAAGCTCTTGCTGGTCCTCATCTCCCACTGGTAACCTCTAAAATGAACCACAAACACTTGGGCTCTGAACTTGTTTAGGCTACTAAAACTTCCAACGTACACAGCCTCTCCTGCTCGAGCTGGCCAAAGTTCAACACCGAAATTGCGAACGTCCAGCGATTGCTCCTACACTAAAGGTGCCAGCCCTGAATGCTGTTGCTGGTCCTCATCTCCCACTGGTAACCTCAAAAACGAAACACAAACACTTGGGCTCTGAACTTGTTTAGGCTACTAAAACTTCCAACGTACAAAGCCTCTCCTGCTCAATCTGTCCAGAGCTCAACACCGAAATTGCGAACGTCCAGCGATTGCTCCTACACTAAAGGTGCCAGCCCTGAATGCTGTTGCTGGTCCTCATCTCCCACTGGTAACCTCTAAAACGAACCACAAACACTTGGGCTCCGAACTTGTTTAGGCTACTAAAACTTCCAATGTACACAGCCTCTCCTGCTCAATCTGGCCAGAGCTCAACACCGAAATTGCGAACGTCCAGCGATTGCTCCTACACTAAAGGTGCCAGCCCTGAAAGCTGTTGCTCGTCCTCATCTCCCACTGGTAACCTCTAAAACCAACCACAAACACTTGGGCTCTGAACTTGTTTAGGCTACTAAAACTTCCAACGTACACAGCCTCTCCTGCTCGAGCTGGCCAAAGTTCAACACCGAAATTGCGAACGTCCAGCGATTGCTCCTACACTAAAGGTGCCAGCCCTGAATGCTGTTGCTGGTCCTCATCTCCCACTGGTAACCTCGAAAACGAACCACAAACACTTGGGCTCTGAACTTGTTTAGGCTACTAAAACTTCCAACGTACACAGCCTCTCCTGCTCGAGCTGGCCAAAGTTCAACACCGAAATTGCGAACGTCCAGCGATTGCTCCTACACTAAAGGTGCCAGCCCTGAAAGCTCTTGCTGGTCCTCATCTCCCACTGGTAACCTCTAAAAACAACCACAAACACTTGGGCTCTGAACTTGTTTAGGCTACTAAAACTTCCAGCGTACACAGCCTCTCCTGCTCGAGCTGGCCAAAGTTCAACACCGAAATTGCGAACGTCCAGCGATTGCTCCTACACTAAAGGTGCCAGCCCTGAATGCTGTTGCTGATCCTCATCTCCCACTGGTAACCTCTAAAACGAACCACAAACACTTGGGCTCTGAACTTGTTTAGGCTACTAAAACTTCCAACGTACACAGCCTCTCCTGCTCGAGCTGGCCAAAGTTCAACACCGAAATTGCGAACGTCCAGCGATTGCTCCTACACTAAAGGTGCCAGCCCTGAAAGCTCTTGCTGGTCCTCATCTCCCACTGGTAACCTCTAAAATGAACCACAAACACTTGGGCTCTGAACTTGTTTAGGCTACTAAAACTTCCAACGTACACAGCCTCTCCTGCTCGAGCTGCCCAAAGTTCAACACCGAAATTGCGAACGTCCAGCGATTGCTCCTACACTAAAGGTGCCAGCCCTGAAAGCTCTTGCTGGTCCTCATCTCCCACTGGTAACCTCAAAAACGAAACACAAACACTTGGGCTCTGAACTTGTTTAGGCTACTAAAACTTCCAACGTACACAGCCTCTCCTGCTCAATCTGTCCAGAGCTCAACACCGAAATTGCGAACGTCCAGCGATTGCTCCTACACTAAAGGTGCCAGCCCTGAATGCTGTTGCTGGTCCTCATCTCCCACTGGTAACCTCTAAAACGAACCACAAACACTTGGGCTCCGAACTTGTTTAGGCTACTAAAACTTCCAATGTACACAGCCTCTCCTGCTCAATCTGGCCAGAGCTCAACACCGAAATTGCGAACGTCCAGCGATTGCTCCTACACTAAAGGTGCCAGCCCTGAAAGCTGTTGCTCGTCCTCATCTCCCACTGGTAACCTCTAAAACCAACCACAAACACTTGGGCTCTGAACTTGTTTAGGCTACTAAAACTTCCAACGTACACAGCCTCTCCTGCTCGAGCTGGCCAGAGCTCAACACCGAAATTGCGAACGTCCAGCGATTGCTCCTACACTAAAGGTGCCAGCCCTGAATGCTGTTGCTGGTCCTCATCTCCCACTGGTAACCTCTCAAACGAACCACAAACACTTGGGCTCTGAACTTGTTTAGGCTACTAAAACTTCCAACGTACACAGCCTCTCCTGCTCGAGCTGCCCAAAGTTCAACACCGAAATTGCGAACATCCAGCGATTGCTCCTACACTAAAGGTGCCAGCCCTGAAAGCTCTTGCTGGTCCTCATCTCCCACTGGTAACCTCTAAAACGAACCACAAACACTTGGGCTCTGAACTTGTTTAGGCTACTAAAACTTCCAACGTACACAGCCTCTCCTGCTCGAGCTGGCCAAAGTTCATCACCGAAATTATGAACATCCAGCGATTGCTCCTACACTAAAGGTGCCAGCCCTGAATGCTGTTGCTGATCCTCATCTCCCACTGGTAACCTCTAAAACGAACCACAAACACTTGGGCTCTGAACTTGTTTAGCCTACGAAAACTTCCAACGTACACAGCCTCTCCTGCTCGAGCTGGCCAAAGTTCAACACCGAAATTGCGAACGTCCAGCGATTGCTCCTACACTAAAGGTGCCAGCCCTGAAAGCTCTTGCTGGTCCTCATCTCCCACTGGTAACCTCGAAAACGAACCACAAACACTTGGGCTCTGAACTTGTTTAGCCTACGAAAACTTCCAACGTACACAGCCTCTCCTGCTCGAGCTGCCCAAAGTTCAACACCGAAATTGCGAACGTCCAGCGATTGCTCCTACACTAAAGGTGCCAGCCCTGAAAGCTCTTGCTGGTCCTCATCTCCCACTGGTAACCTCTAAAACGAACCACAAACACTTGGGCTCTGAACTTGTTTAGGCTACTAAAACTTCCAACGTACACAGCCTCTCCTGCTCGAGCTGGCCAAAGTTCAACACCGAAATTGCGAACGTCCAGCGATTGCTCCTACACTAAAGGTGCCAGCCCTGAATGCTGTTGCTGATCCTCATCTCCCACTGGTAACCTCTAAAACGAACCACAAACACTTGGGCTCTGAACTTGTTTAGGCTACTAAAACTTCCAACGTACACAGCCTCTCCTGCTCGAGCTGGCCAAAGTTCAACACCGAAATTGCGAACGTCCAGCGATTGCTCCTACACTAAAGGTGCCAGCCCTGAATGCTCTTGCTGGTCCTCATCTCCCACTGGTAACCTCTAAAATGAACCACAAACACTTGGGCTCTGAACTTGTTTAGGCTACTAAAACTTCCAACGTACACAGCCTCTCCTGCTCGAGCTGGCCAAAGTTCAACACCGAAATTGCGAACGTCCAGCGATTGCTCCTACACTAAAGGTGCCAGCCCTGAATGCTGTTGCTGGTCCTCATCTCCCACTGGTAACCTCAAAAACGAAACACAAACACTTGGGCTCTGAACTTGTTTAGGCTACTAAAACTTCCAACGTACAAAGCCTCTCCTGCTCAATCTGTCCAGAGCTCAACACCGAAATTGCGAACGTCCAGCGATTGCTCCTACACTAAAGGTGCCAGCCCTGAATGCTGTTGCTGGTCCTCATCTCCCACTGGTAACCTCTAAAACGAACCACAAACACTTGGGCTCCGAACTTGTTTAGGCTACTAAAACTTCCAATGTACACAGCCTCTCCTGCTCAATCTGGCCAGAGCTCAACACCGAAATTGCGAACGTCCAGCGATTGCTCCTACACTAAAGGTGCCAGCCCTGAAAGCTCTTGCTGCTCCTCATCTCCCACTGGTAACCTCTCAAACGAACCACAAACACTTGGGCTCTGAACTTGTTTAGGCTACTAAAACTTCCAACGTACACAGCCTCTCCTGCTCGAGCTGGCCAAAGTTCAACACCGAAATTGCGAACGTCCAGCGATTGCTCCTACACTAAAGGTGCCAGCCCTGAATGCTGTTGCTGGTCCTCATCTCCCACTGGTAACCTCTAAAACGAACCACAAACACTTGGGCTCTGAACTTGTTTAGGCTACTAAAACTTCCAACGTACACAGCCTCTCCTGCTCGAGCTGGCCAAAGTTCAACACCGAAATTGCGAACGTCCAGCGATTGCTCCTACACTAAAGGTGCCAGCCCTGAAAGCTCTTGCTGGTCCTCATCTCCCACTGGTAACCTCTAAAATGAACCACAAACACTTGGGCTCTGAACTTGTTTAGGCTACTAAAACTTCCAACGTACACAGCCTCTCCTGCTCGAGCTGCCCAAAGTTCAACACCGAAATTGCGAACGTCCAGCGATTGCTCCTACACTAAAGGTGCCAGCCCTGAAAGCTCTTGCTGGTCCTCATCTCCCACTGGTAACCTCAAAAACGAAACACAAACACTTGGGCTCTGAACTTGTTTAGGCTACTAAAACTTCCAACGTACACAGCCTCTCCTGCTCAATCTGTCCAGAGCTCAACACCCGAAATTGCGAACGTCCAGCGATTGCTCCTACACTAAAGGTGCCAGCCCTGAATGCTGTTGCTGGTCCTCATCTCCCACTGGTAACCTCTAAAACCAACCACAAACACTTGGGCTCTGAACTTGTTTAGGCTACTAAAACTTCCAACGTACACAGCCTCTCCTGCTCGAGCTGGCCAAAGTTCAACACCGAAATTGCGAACGTCCAGCGATTGCTCCTACACTAAAGGTGCCAGCCCTGAATGCTGTTGCTGGTCCTCATCTCCCACTGGTAACCTCTAAAACGAACCACAAACACTTGGGCTCTGAACTTGTTTAGGCTACTAAAACTTCCAACGTACACAGCCTCTCCTGCTCGAGCTGGCCAAAGTTCAACACCGAAATTGCGAACGTCCAGCGATTGCTCCTACACTAAAGGTGCCAGCCCTGAAAGCTCTTGCTGGTCCTCATCTCCACACTGGTAACCTCTAAAAACAACCACAAACACTTGGGCTCTGAACTTGTTTAGGCTACTAAAAACTTCCAGCGTACACAGCCTCTCCTGCTCGAGCTGGCCAAAGTTCAACACCGAAATTGCGAACGTCCAGCGATTGCTCCTACACTAAAGGTGCCAGCCCTGAATGCTGTTGCTGATCCTCATCTCCCACTGGTAACCTCTAAAACGAACCACAAACACTTGGGCTCTGAACTTGTTTAGGCTACTAAAACTTCCAACGTACACAGCCTCTCCTGCTCGAGCTGGCCAAAGTTCAACACCGAAATTGCGAACGTCCAGCGATTGCTCCTACACTAAAGGTGCCAGCCCTGAAAGCTCTTGCTGGTCCTCATCTCCCACTGGTAACCTCTAAAATGAACCACAAACACTTGGGCTCTGAACTTGTTTAGGCTACTAAAACTTCCAACGTACACAGCCTCTCCTGCTCGAGCTGCCCAAAGTTCAACACCGAAATTGCGAACGTCCAGCGATTGCTCCTACACTAAAGGTGCCAGCCCTGAAAGCTCTTGCTGGTCCTCATCTCCCACTGGTAACCTCAAAAACGAAACACAAACACTTGGGCTCTGAACTTGTTTAGGCTACTAAAACTTCCAACGTACACAGCCTCTCCTGCTCAATCTGTCCAGAGCTCAACACCGAAATTGCGAACGTCCAGCGATTGCTCCTACACTAAAGGTGCCAGCCCTGAATGCTGTTGCTGGTCCTCATCTCCCACTGGTAACCTCTAAAACGAACCACAAACACTTGGGCTCCGAACTTGTTTAGGCTACTAAAACTTCCAATGTACACAGCCTCTCCTGCTCAATCTGGCCAGAGCTCAACACCGAAATTGCGAACGTCCAGCGATTGCTCCTACACTAAAGGTGCCAGCCCTGAAAGCTGTTGCTCGTCCTCATCTCCCACTGGTAACCTCTAAAACCAACCACAAACACTTGGGCTCTGAACTTGTTTAGGCTACTAAAACTTCCAACGTACACAGCCTCTCCTGCTCGAGCTGGCCAGAGCTCAACACCGAAATTGCGAACGTCCAGCGATTGCTCCTACACTAAAGGTGCCAGCCCTGAATGCTGTTGCTGGTCCTCATCTCCCACTGGTAACCTCTCAAACGAACCACAAACACTTGGGCTCTGAACTTGTTTAGGCTACTAAAACTTCCAACGTACACAGCCTCTCCTGCTCGAGCTGGCCAGAGCTCAACACCGAAATTGCGAACGTCCAGCGATTGCTCCTACACTAAAGGTGCCAGCCCTGAATGCTGTTGCTGGTCCTCATCTCCCACTGGTAACCTCTAAAACGAACCACAAACACTTGGGCTCCGAACTTGTTTAGGCTACTAAAACTTCCAATGTACACAGCCTCTCCTGCTCAATCTGGCCAGAGCTCAACACCGAAATTGCGAACGTCCAGCGATTGCTCCTACACTAAAGGTGCCAGCCCTGAAAGCTGTTGCTCGTCCTCATCTCCCACTGGTAACCTCTAAAACCAACCACAAACACTTGGGCTCTGAACTTGTTTAGGCTACTAAAACTTCCAACGTACACAGCCTCTCCTGCTCGAGCTGGCCAAAGTTCAACACCGAAATTGCGAACGTCCAGCGATTGCTCCTACACTAAAGGTGCCAGCCCTGAATGCTGTTGCTGGTCCTCATCTCCCACTGGTAACCTCGAAAACGAACCACAAACACTTGGGCTCTGAACTTGTTTAGGCTACTAAAACTTCCAACGTACACAGCCTCTCCTGCTCGAGCTGGCCAAAGTTCAACACCGAAATTGCGAACGTCCAGCGATTGCTCCTACACTAAAGGTGCCAGCCCTGAAAGCTCTTGCTGGTCCTCATCTCCCACTGGTAACCTCTAAAAACAACCACAAACACTTGGGCTCTGAACTTGTTTAGGCTACTAAAACTTCCAGCGTACACAGCCTCTCCTGCTCGAGCTGGCCAAAGTTCAACACCGAAATTGCGAACGTCCAGCGATTGCTCCTACACTAAAGGTGCCAGCCCTGAATGCTGTTGCTGGTCCTCATCTCCCACTGGTAACCTCTAAAACGAACCACAAACACTTGGGCTCTGAACTTGTTTAGGCTACTAAAACTTCCAACGTACACAGCCTCTCCTGCTCGAGCTGGCCAAAGTTCAACACCGAAATTGCGAACGTCCAGCGATTGCTCCTACACTAAAGGTGCCAGCCCTGAAAGCTCTTGCTGGTCCTCATCTCCCACTGGTAACCTCTAAAATGAACCACAAACACTTGGGCTCTGAACTTGTTTAGGCTACTAAAACTTCCAACGTACACAGCCTCTCCTGCTTGAGCTGCCCAAAGTTCAACACCGAAATTGCGAACGTCCAGCGATTGCTCCTACACTAAAGGTGCCAGCACTGAAAGCTCTTGCTGGTCCTCATCTCCCACTGGTAACCTCAAAAACGAAACACAAACACTTGGGCTCTGAACTTGTTTAGGCTACTAAAACTTCCAACGTACACAGCCTCTCCTGCTCAATCTGTCCAGAGCTCAACACCGAAATTGCGAACGTCCAGCGATTGCTCCTACACTAAAGGTGCCAGCCCTGAATGCTGTTGCTGGTCCTCATCTCCCACTGGTAACCTCTAAAACGAACCACAAACACTTGGGCTCCGAACTTGTTTAGGCTACTAAAACTTCCAACGTACACAGCCTCTCCTGCTCAATCTGGCCAGAGCTCAACACCGAAATTGCGAACGTCCAGCGATTGCTCCTACACTAAAGGTGCCAGCCCTGAAAGCTGTTGCTCGTCCTCATCTCCCACTGGTAACCTCTAAAACCAACCACAAACACTTGGGCTCTGAACTTGTTTAGGCTACTAAAACTTCCAACGTACACAGCCTCTCCTGCTCGAGCTGGCCAGAGCTCAACACCGAAATTGCGAACGTCCAGCGATTGCTCCTACACTAAAGGTGCCAGCCCTGAATGCTGTTGCTGGTCCTCATCTCCCACTGGTAACCTCTCAAACGAACCACAAACACTTGGGCTCTGAACTTGTTTAGGCTACTAAAACTTCCAACGTACACAGCCTCTCCTGCTCGAGCTGCCCAAAGTTCAACACCGAAATTGCGAACATCCAGCGATTGCTCCTACACTAAAGGCGCCAGCCCTGAAAGCTCTTGCTGGTCCTCATCTCCCACTGGTAACCTCTAAAACGAACCACAAACACTTGGGCTCTGAACTTGTTTAGGCTACTAAAACTTCCAACGTACACAGCCTCTCCTGCTCGAGCTGGCCAAAGTTCATCACCGAAATTATGAACATCCAGCGATTGCTCCTACACTAAAGGTGCCAGCCCTGAATGCTGTTGCTGATCCTCATCTCCCACTGGTAACCTCTAAAACGAACCACAAACACTTGGGCTCTGAACTTGTTTAGGCTACTAAAACTTCCAACGTACACAGCCTCTCCTGCTCGAGCTGGCCAAAGTTCAACACCGAAATTGCGAACGTCCAGCGATTGCTCCTACACTAAAGGTGCCAGCCCTGAAAGCTCTTGCTGGTCCTCATCTCCCACTGGTAACCTCGAAAACGAACCACAAACACTTGGGCTCTGAACTTGTTTAGCCTACGAAAACTTCCAACGTACACAGCCTCTCCTGCTCGAGCTGCCCAAAGTTCAACACCGAAATTGCGAACGTCCAGCGATTGCTCCTACACTAAAGGTGCCAGCCCTGAAAGCTCTTGCTGGTCCTCATCTCCCACTGGTAACCTCTAAAAACAACCACAAACACTTGGGCTCTGAACTTGTTTAGGCTACTAAAACTTCCAGCGTACACAGCCTCTCCTGCTCGAGCTGGCCAAAGTTCAACACCGAAATTGCGAACGTCCAGCGATTGCTCCTACACTAAAGGTGCCAGCCCTGAAAGCTCTTGCTGATCCTCATCTCCCACTGGTAACCTCTAAAACGAACCACAAACACTTGGGCTCTGAACTTGTTTAGGCTACTAAAACTTCCAACGTACACAGCCTCTCCTGCTCGAGCTGCCCAAAGTTCAACACCGAAATTGCGAACGTCCAGCGATTGCTCCTACACTAAAGGTGCCAGCCCTGAAAGCTCTTGCTGGTCCTCATCTCCCACTGGTAACCTCTAAAATGAACCACAAACACTTGGGCTCTGAACTTGTTTAGGCTACTAAAACTTCCAACGTACACAGCCTCTCCTGCTCGAGCTGGCCAAAGTTCAACACCGAAATTGCGAACGTCCAGCGATTGCTCCTACACTAAAGGTGCCAGCCCTGAATGCTGTTGCTGGTCCTCATCTCCCACTGGTAACCTCAAAACGAAACACAAACACTTGGGCTCTGAACTTGTTTAGGCTACTAAAACTTCCAACGTACACAGCCTCTCCTGCTCAATCTGTCCACAGCTCAACACCGAAATTGTGAACGTCCAGCGATTGCTCCTACACTAAAGGTGCCAGCCCTGAATGCTGTGGCTGGTCCTCATCTCCCACTGGTAACCTCGAAAACGAACCACAAACACTTGGCTCTGAACTTGTTTAGCCTACGAAAACTTCCAACGTACACAGCCTCTCCTGCTCGAGCTGGCCAAAGTTCAACACCGAAAGTGCGAACGTCCGGCGATTGCTCCTACACTAAAGGTGCCAGCCCTGAATGCTGTTGCTGGTCCTCATCTCCCACTGGTAACCTCTAAAACGAACCACAAACACTTGGGCTCTGAACTTGTTTAGGCTACTAAAACTTCCAACGTACACAGCCTCTCCTGCTCGAGCTGGCCAAAGTTCAACACCGAAATTGCGAACGTCCGGCGATTGCTCCTACACTAAAGGTGCCAGCCCTGAATGCTGTTGCTGGTCCTCATCTCCCACTGGTAACCTCTAAAACGAACCACAAACACTTGGGCTCTGAACTTGTTTAGGCTACTAAAACTTCCAACGTACACAGCCTCTCCTGCTCGAGCTGGCCAAAGTTCAACACCGAAATTGCGAACATCCAGCGATTGCTCCTACACTAAAGGTGCCAGCCCTGAATGCTGTTGCTGGTCCTCATCTCCCACTGGTAACCTCTAAAACGAACCACAAACACTTGGGCTCTGAACTTGTTTAGGCTACTAAAACTTCCAACGTACACAGCCTCTCCTGCTCGAGCTGCCCAAAGTTCAACACCGAAATTGCGAACGTCCAGCGATTGCTCCTACACTAAAGGTGCCAGCCCTGAATGCTGTTGCTGGTCCTCATCTCCCACTGGTAACCTCTAAAACGAACCACAAACACTTGGGCTCTGAACTTGTTTAGCCTACTAAAACTTCCAACGTACTTAGCCTCTCCTGCTCGAGCTGGCCAAAGTTCATCACCGAAATTATGAACATCCAGCGATTGCTCCTACACTAAAGGTGCCAGCCCTGAAAGCTCTTGCTGGTCCTCATCTCCCACTGGTAACCTCGAAAACGAACCACAAACACTTGGGCTCTGAACTTGTTTAGGCTACTAAAACTTCCAACGTACACAGCCTCTCCTGCTCAATCTGTCCACAGCTCAACACCGAAATTGCGAACGTCCAGCGATTGCTCCTACACTAAAGGTGCCAGCCCTGAATGCTGTTGCTGGTCCTCATCTCCCACTGGTAACCTCTAAAACCAACCACAAACACTTGGGCTCTGAACTTGTTTAGGCTACTAAAACTTCCAACGTACACAGCCTCTCCTGCTCGAGCTGGCCAAAGTTCAACACCGAAATTGCGAACGTCCAGCGATTGCTCCTACACTAAAGGTGCCAGCCCTGAATGCTGTTGCTGGTCCTCATCTCCCACTGGTAACCTCGAAAACGAACCACAAACACTTGGGCTCTGAACTTGTTTAGGCTACTAAAACTTCCAGCGTACACAGCCTCTCCTGCTCGAGCTGGCCAAAGTTCAACACCGAAATTGCGAACGTCCAGCGATTGCTCCTACACTAAAGGTGCCAGCCCTGAAAGCTGTTGCTGGTCCTCATCTCCCACTGGTAACCTCTAAAACGAACCACAAACACTTGGGCTCTGAACTTGTTTAGGCTACTAAAACTTCCAACGTACACAGCCTCTCCTGCTCAATCTGTCCACAGCTCAACACCGAAATTGCGAACGTCCAGCGATTGCTCCTACACTAAAGGTGCCAGCCCTGAATGCTGTTGCTGGTCCTCATCTCCCACTGGTAACCTCTAAAACGAACCACAAACACTTGGGCTCCGAACTTGTTTAGGCTACTAAAACTTCCAATGTACACAGCCTCTCCTGCTCAATCTGGCCAGAGCTCAACACCGAAATTGCGAACGTCCAGCGATTGCTCCTACACTAAAGGTGCCAGCCCTGAAAGCTGTTGCTCGTCCTCATCTCCCACTGGTAACCTCTAAAACCAACCACAAACACTTGGGCTCTGAACTTGTTTAGGCTACTAAAACTTCCAACGTACACAGCCTCTCCTGCTCGAGCTGGCCAAAGTTCAACACCGAAATTGCGAACGTCCAGCGATTGCTCCTACACTAAAGGTGCCAGCCCTGAATGCTGTTGCTGGTCCTCATCTCCCACTGGTAACCTCTAAAACCAACCACAAACACTTGGGCTCTGAACTTGTTTAGGCTACTAAAACTTCCAACGTACACAGCCTCTCCTGCTCGAGCTGGCCAAAGTTCAACACCGAAATTGCGAACGTCCAGCGATTGCTCCTACACTAAAGGTGCCAGCCCTGAATGCTGTTGCTGGTCCTCATCTCCCACTGGTAACCTCGAAAACGAACCACAAACACTTGGGCTCTGAACTTGTTTAGGCTACTAAAACTTCCAACGTACACAGCCTCTCCTGCTCGAGCTGGCCAAAGTTCATCACCGAAATTATGAACGTCCAGCGATTGCTCCTACACTAAAGGTGCCAGCCCTGAATGCTGTTGCTGGTCCTCATCTCCCACTGGTAACCTCTAAAACGAACCACAAACACTTGGGCTCCGAACTTGTTTAGGCTACTAAAACTTCCAATGTACACAGCCTCTCCTGCTCAATCTGGCCAGAGCTCAACACCAAAATCGCGAACGTCCAGCGATTGCTCCTACACTAAAGGTGCCAGCCCTGAAAGCTGTTGCTCGTCCTCATCTCCCACTGGTAACCTCGAAAACGAACCACAAACACTTGGGCTCTGAACTTGTTTAGGCTACTAAAACTTCCAACGTACACAGCCTCTCCTGCTCGAGCTGGCCACAGATCAACACCGAAATTGCGAACGTCCAGCGATTGCTCCTACACTAAAGGTGCCAGCCCTGAAAGCTCTTGCTGGTCCTCATCTCCCACTGGTAACCTCGAAAACGAACCACAAACACTTGGGCTCTGAACTTGTTTAGGCTACTAAAACTTCCAACGTACACAGCCTCTCCTGCTCGAGCTGCCCAAAGTTCAACACCGAAATTGCGAACGTCCAGCGATTGCTCCTACACTAAAGGTGCCAGCCCTGAAAGCTCTTGCTGGTCCTCATCTCCCACTGGTAACCTCTAAAATGAACCACAAACACTTGGGCTCTGAACTTGTTTAGGCTACTAAAACTTCCAACGTACACAGCCTCTCCTGCTCGAGCTGGCCAAAGTTCAACACCGAAATTGCGAACGTCCAGCGATTGCTCCTACACTAAAGGTGCCAGCCCTGAATGCTGTTGCTGGTCCTCATCTCCCACTGGTAACCTCAAAAACGAAACACAAACACTTGGGCTCTGAACTTGTTTAGCCTACTAAAACTTCCAACGTACTTAGCCTCTCCTGCTCGAGCTGGCCAAAGTTCATCACCGAAATTATGAACATCCAGCGATTGCTCCTACACTAAAGGTGCCAGCCCTGAAAGCTCTTGCTGGTCCTCATCTCCCACTGGTAACCTCTCAAACGAACCACAAACACTTGGGCTCTGAACTTGTTTAGGCTACTAAAACTTCCAACGTACACAGGCTCTCCTGCTCGAGCTGGCCAAAGTTCAACACCGAAATTGCGAACGTCCAGCGATTGCTCCTACACTAAAGGTGCCAGCCCTGAAAGCTCTTGCTGGTCCTCATCTCCCACTGGTAACCTCTAAAAACAACCACAAACACTTGGGCTCTGAACTTGTTTAGGCTACTAAAAGTTCCAGCGTACACAGCCTCTCCTGCTCGAGCTGGCCAAAGTTCAACACCGAAATTGCGAACGTCCAGCGATTGCTCCTACACTAAAGGTGCCAGCCCTGAATGCTGTTGCTGGTCCTCATCTCCCACTGGTAACCTCGAAAACGAACCACAAACACTTGGGCTCTGAACTTGTTTAGGCTACTAAAACTTCCAACGTACACAGCCTCTCCTGCTCAATCTGTCCACAGCTCAACACCGAAATTGCGAACGTCCAGCGATTGCTCCTACACTAAAGGTGCCAGCCCTGAATGCTGTTGCTGGTCCTCATCTCCCACTGGTAACCTCTAAAACCAACCACAAACACTTGGGCTCTGAACTTGTTTAGGCTACTAAAACTTCCAACGTACACAGCCTCTCCTGCTCGAGCTGCCCAAAGTTCAACACCGAAATTGCGAACGTCCAGCGATTGCTCCTACACTAAAGGTGCCAGCCCTGAATGCTGTTGCTGGTCCTCATCTCCCACTGGTAACCTCGAAAACGAACCACAAACACTTGGGCTCTGAACTTGTTTAGGCTACTAAAACTTCCAGCGTACACAGCCTCTCCTGCTCGAGCTGGCCAAAGTTCAACACCGAAATTGCGAACGTCCAGCGATTGCTCCTACACTAAAGGTGCCAGCCCTGAAAGCTGTTGCTGGTCCTCATCTCCCACTGGTAACCTCTAAAACGAACCACAAACACTTGGGCTCTGAACTTGTTTAGGCTACTAAAACTTCCAACGTACACAGCCTCTCCTGCTCAATCTGTCCACAGCTCAACACCGAAATTGCGAACGTCCAGCGATTGCTCCTACACTAAAGGTGCCAGCCCTGAATGCTGTTGCTGGTCCTCATCTCCCACTGGTAACCTCTAAAACGAACCACAAACACTTGGGCTCCGAACTTGTTTAGGCTACTAAAACTTCCAATGTACACAGCCTCTCCTGCTCAATCTGGCCAGAGCTCAACACCGAAATTGCGAACGTCCAGCGATTGCTCCTACACTAAAGGTGCCAGCCCTGAAAGCTGTTGCTCGTCCTCATCTCCCACTGGTAACCTCTAAAACCAACCACAAACACTTGGGCTCTGAACTTGTTTAGGCTACTAAAACTTCCAACGTACACAGCCTCTCCTGCTCGAGCTGGCCAAAGTTCAACACCGAAATTGCGAACGTCCAGCGATTGCTCCTACACTAAAGGTGCCAGCCCTGAATGCTGTTGCTGGTCCTCATCTCCCACTGGTAACCTCAAAACGAACCACAAACACTTGGGCTCTGAACTTGTTTAGCCTACTAAAACTTCCAACGTACTTAGCCTCTCCTGCTCGAGCTGGCCAAAGTTCATCACCGAAATTATGAACATCCAGCGATTGCTCCTACACTAAAGGTGCCAGCCCTGAAAGCTCTTGCTGGTCCTCATCTCCCACTGGTAACCTCTCAAACGAACCACAAACACTTGGGCTCTGAACTTGTTTAGGCTACTAAAACTTCCAACGTACACAGGCTCTCCTGCTCGAGCTGGCCAAAGTTCAACACCGAAATTGCGAACGTCCAGCGATTGCTCCTACACTAAAGGTGCCAGCCCTGAAAGCTCTTGCTGGTCCTCATCTCCCACTGGTAACCTCTAAAAACAACCACAAACACTTGGGCTCTGAACTTGTTTAGGCTACTAAAAGTTCCAGCGTACACAGCCTCTCCTGCTCGAGCTGGCCAAAGTTCAACACCGAAATTGCGAACGTCCAGCGATTGCTCCTACACTAAAGGTGCCAGCCCTGAATGCTGTTGCTGGTCCTCATCTCCCACTGGTAACCTCGAAAACGAACCACAAACACTTGGGCTCTGAACTTGTTTAGGCTACTAAAACTTCCAACGTACACAGCCTCTCCTGCTCAATCTGTCCACAGCTCAACACCGAAATTGCGAACGTCCAGCGATTGCTCCTACACTAAAGGTGCCAGCCCTGAATGCTGTTGCTGGTCCTCATCTCCCACTGGTAACCTCTAAAACCAACCACAAACACTTGGGCTCTGAACTTGTTTAGGCTACTAAAACTTCCAACGTACACAGCCTCTCCTGCTCGAGCTGCCCAAAGTTCAACACCGAAATTGCGAACGTCCAGCGATTGCTCCTACACTAAAGGTGCCAGCCCTGAATGCTGTTGCTGGTCCTCATCTCCCACTGGTAACCTCGAAAACGAACCACAAACACTTGGGCTCTGAACTTGTTTAGGCTACTAAAACTTCCAGCGTACACAGCCTCTCCTGCTCGAGCTGGCCAAAGTTCAACACCGAAATTGCGAACGTCCAGCGATTGCTCCTACACTAAAGGTGCCAGCCCTGAAAGCTGTTGCTGGTCCTCATCTCCCACTGGTAACCTCTAAAACGAACCACAAACACTTGGGCTCTGAACTTGTTTAGGCTACTAAAACTTCCAACGTACACAGCCTCTCCTGCTCAATCTGTCCACAGCTCAACACCGAAATTGCGAACGTCCAGCGATTGCTCCTACACTAAAGGTGCCAGCCCTGAATGCTGTTGCTGGTCCTCATCTCCCACTGGTAACCTCTAAAACGAACCACAAACACTTGGGCTCCGAACTTGTTTAGGCTACTAAAACTTCCAATGTACACAGCCTCTCCTGCTCAATCTGGCCAGAGCTCAACACCGAAATTGCGAACGTCCAGCGATTGCTCCTACACTAAAGGTGCCAGCCCTGAAAGCTGTTGCTCGTCCTCATCTCCCACTGGTAACCTCTAAAACCAACCACAAACACTTGGGCTCTGAACTTGTTTAGGCTACTAAAACTTCCAACGTACACAGCCTCTCCTGCTCGAGCTGGCCAAAGTTCAACACCGAAATTGCGAACGTCCAGCGATTGCTCCTACACTAAAGGTGCCAGCCCTGAATGCTGTTGCTGGTCCTCATCTCCCACTGGTAACCTCTAAAACCAACCACAAACACTTGGGCTCTGAACTTGTTTAGGCTACTAAAACTTCCAACGTACACAGCCTCTCCTGCTCGAGCTGGCCAAAGTTCAACACCGAAATTGCGAACGTCCAGCGATTGCTCCTACACTAAAGGTGCCAGCCCTGAAAGCTCTTGCTGCTCCTCATCTCCCACTGGTAACCTCGAAAACGAACCACAAACACTTGGGCTCTGAACTTGTTTAGGCTACTAAAACTTCCAACGTACACAGCCTCTCCTGCTCGAGCTGGCCAAAGTTCATCACCGAAATTATGAACGTCCAGCGATTGCTCCTACACTAAAGGTGCCAGCCCTGAATGCTGTTGC
>NW_026777123.1:0-63596 GCF_030936135.1 Gavia stellata
TAAAGCTCTTGCTGGTCCTCATCTCCCACTGGTAACCTCTCAAACGAACCTCAAACACTTGGCCTCTGAACTTGTTTAGCCTACTAAAACTGCCAACGTACACAGCCTCTCCTGCTCAATCTGGCCAGAGCTCAACACCGAAATTGCGAAAGTCCAGCGATTGCTCCTACACTAAAGGTGCCAGCCCTGAAAGCTCTTGCTGGTCCTCATCTCCCACTGGTAACCTCTCAAACGAACCACAAACACTTGGCCTCTGAACTTGTTTAGCCTACTAAAACTTCCAACGTATACAGCCTCTCCTGCTCAATCTGGCCAGAGCTCAACACCGAAATTGCGAACGTCAAGAGATTGCTCCTACACTAAAGGTGCCAGCCCTGAAAGCTCTTGCTGGTCCTCATCTCCCACTGGTAACCTCTCAAACGAACCACAAACACTTGGCCTCTGAACTTGTTTAGGCTACTAAAACTGCCAACGTACACAGCCTCTCCTGCTCAATCTGGCCAGAGCTCAACACCGAAATTGCGAAAGTCAAGCGATTGCTCCTACACTAAAGGTGCCAGCCCTGAAAGCTCTTGCTGGTCCTCATCTCCCACTGGTCACTGCTAAAACGAACCACAAACACTTGGGCTGTGAACTTCTTTAGACACTCAAAGGTCCAGACGTATCATCGCTTTCTTTCGCTAATTCACGTCAGAGCTCAACACCGAAATTGCGAACGTCCAGCGATTGCTCCTACACTAAAGGTGCCAGCCCTGAAAGCTCTTGCTGGTCCTCATCTCCCACTGGTAACCTCTCAAACGAACCACAAACACTTGGCCTCTGAACTTGTTTAGCCTACTAAAACTGCCAACGTACACAGCCTCTCCTGCTCAATCTGGCCAGAGCTCAACACCGAAATTGCGAACGTCCAGCTACTGCTCCTACAGTAAACGTGCCAGCCCTGAAAGCTCTTGCTGGTCCTCATCTCCCACTGGAAACCTCTCAAATGAACCACAAACAATTGGCCTCTGAACGTGTTTAGGCTACTAAAACTTCCAACGTACACAGCCTCTCCTGCTCAATCTGGACAGAGCTGAACACCAAAATTGCGAATGTCAAGCGATTGCTCCTACACTAAAGGTGCCAGCCCTGAAAGCTCTTGCTGGTCCTCATCTCCCACTGGTAACCTCTCAAATGAACCACAAACACTTGGCCTCTGAACTTGTTTAGCCTACTAAAACTTCCAACGTACACAGCCTCTCCTGCTCAATCTGGCCAGAGCTCAACAGCGAAATTGCAAACGTCAAGCGATTGCTCCTACACTAAAGGTGCCAGCCCTGAAAGCTCTTGCTGGTCCTCATCTCCCACTGGTAACCTCTCAAACGAACCACAAACACTTGGCCTCTGAACTTGTTCAGCCTACTAAAACTGCCAACGTACACAGCCTCTCCTGCTCAATCTGGCCAGAGCTCAACACCGAAATTGCGAACGTCCAGCTACTGCTCCTACAGTAAACGTGCCAGCCCTGAAAGCTCTTGCTGGTCCTCATCTCCCACTGGTAACCTCTCAAACGAGTCACAAACACTTGGCCTCTGAACTTGTTTAGGCTACTAAAACTTCCAACGTACACTCCCTCTCCTGCTCAATCTGGCCAGAGCTCAACACCGAAATTGCGAACGTCCAGCGATTGCTCCTACACTAAAGGTGCCAGCCCTGAAAGCTCTTGCTGGTCCTCATCTCCCACTGGTAACCTCTCAAACGAACCACAAACACTTGGCCTCTGAACTTGTTTAGCCTACTAAAACTTCCAACGTACACAGCCTGTCCTGCTCAATCTGGCCAGAGCTCAACACCGAAATTGCGAACGTCCAGCGATTGCTCCTACACTAAAGGTGCCAGCCCTGAAAGCTCTTGCTGGTCCTCATCTCCCACTGGTAACCTCTCAAACGAACCACAAACACTTGGCCTCTGAACTTGTTTAGGCTACTAAAACTGCCAACGTACACAGCCTCTCCTGCTCAATCTGGCCAGAGCTCAACACCGAAATTGCGAACGTCCACCGATTGCTCCTACACTAAAGGTGCCAGCCCTGAAAGCTCTTGCTGGTCCTCATCTCCCACTGGTAACCTCTCAAACGAACCACAAACACTTGGCCTCTGAACTTGTTTAGCCTACTAAAACTTCCAACGTACACTCCCTCTCCTGCTCAATCTGGCCAGAGCTCAACACCGAAATTGCGAACGTCCAGCGATTGCTCCTACACTAAAGGTGCCAGCCCTGAAAGCTCTTGCTGGTCCTCATCTCCCACTGGTAACCTCTCAAACGAACCACAAACACTTGGCCTCTGAACTTGTTTAGCCTACTAAAACTTCCAACGTACACAGCCTCTCCTGCTCAGTCTGGCCAGAGCTCAACACCGAAATTGCGAACGTCCAGCGATTGCTCCTACACTAAAGGTGCCAGCCCTGAAAGCTCTTGCTGGTCCTCATCTCCCACTGGTAACCTCTCAAACGAACCACAAACACTTGGCCTCTGAACTTGTTTAGCCTACTAAAACTTCCAACGTACACAGCCTCTCCTGCTCAATCTGGCCAGAGCTCAACACCGAAATTGCGAACGTCAAGCGATTGCTCGTACCGTAAAGGTGCCAGCCCTGAAAGCTCTTGCTGGTCCTCATCTCCCACTGGTAACCTCTCAAACGAACCACAAACACTTGGCCTCTGAACTTGTTTAGCCTACTAAAACTTCCAACGTACACAGCCTGTCCTGCTCAATCTGGCCAGAGCTCAACACCGAAATTGCGAACGTCCAGCGATTGCTCCTACACTAAAGGTGCCAGCCCTGAAAGCTCTTGCTGGTCCTCATCTCCCACTGGTAACCTCTCAAACGAACCACAAACACTTGGCCTCTGAAGTTGTTTAGGCTACTAAAACTTCCAACGTATACAGCCTCTCCTGCTCAATCTGGCCAGAGCTGAACACCGAAATTGCGAACGTCAAGCGATTGCTCCTACACTAAAGGTGCCAGCCCTGAAAGCTCTTGCTGGTCCTCATCTCCCACTGGTAACCTCTCAAACGAACCACAAACACTTGGCCTCTGAACTTGTTTAGGCTACTAAAACTTCCAATGTAAACAGCCTCTCCTGCTCAATCTGGCCAGAGCTCAACACCGAAATTGCGAACGTCCAGCGATTGCTCCTACACTAAAGGTGCCAGCCCTGAAAGCTCTTGCTGGTCCTCATCTCCCACTGGTAACCTCTCAAACGAGTCACAAACACTTGGGCTCTGAACTTGTTTAGCCTACTAAAACTTCCAACGTACACTCCCTCTCCTGCTCAATCTGGCCAGAGCTCAACACCGAAATTGCGACCGTCCAGCGATTGCTCCTACACTAAAGGTGCCAGCCCTGAAAGCTCTTGCTGGTCCTCATCTCCCACTGGTAACCTCTCAAACGAACCACAAACACTTGGCCTCTGAACTTGTTTAGCCTACTAAAACTTCCAACGTACACAGCCTGTCCTGCTCAATCTGGCCAGAGCTCAACACCGAAATTGCGAACGTCCAGCGATTGCTCCTACACTAAAGGTGCCAGCCCTGAAAGCTCTTGCTGGTCCTCATCTCCCACTGGTAACCTCTCAAACGAACCACAAACACTTGGCCTCTGAACTTGTTTAGCCTACTAAAACTTCCAACGTACACAGCCTCTCCTGCTCAATCTGGCCAGAGCTCAACACCGAAATTGCGAACGTCCAGCGATTGCTCGTACCGTAAAGGTGCCAGCCCTGAAAGCTCTTGCTGGTCCTCATCTCCCACTGGTAACCTCTCAAACGAACCACAAACACTTGGCCTCTGAACTTGTTTAGCCTACTAAAACTGCCAACGTACACAGCCTCTCCTGCTCAATCTGGCCAGAGCTCAACACCGAATTTGCGAACGTCCAGCGATTGCTCCTACACTAAAGGTGCCAGCCCTGAAAGCTCTTGCTGGTCCTCATCTCCCACTGGTAACCTCTCAAACGAGTCACAAACACTTGGCCTCTGAACTTGTTTAGCCTACTAAAACTTCCAACGTACACAGCCTCTCCTGCTCAATCTGGCCAAAATTCAACACCGAAATTGCGAACGTCCAGCGATTGCTCCTACACTAAAGGTGCCAGCCCTGAAAGCTCTTGCTGGTCCTCATCTCCCACTGGTAACCTCTCAAACGAACCTCAAACACTTGGCCTCTGAACTTGTTTAGCCTACTAAAACTGCCAACGTACACAGCCTCTCCTGCTCAATCTGGCCAGAGCTCAACACCGAAATTGCGAAAGTCCAGCGATTGCTCCTACACTAAAGGTGCCAGCCCTGAAAGCTCTTGCTGGTCCTCATCTCCCACTGGTCACTGCTAAAACGAACCACAAACACTTGGGCTGTGAACTTCTTTAGACACTCAAAGGTCCAGACGTATCATCGCTTTCTTTCGCTAATTCACGTCAGAGCTCAACACCGAAATTGCGAACGTCCAGCGATTGCTCCTACACTAAAGGTGCCAGCCCTGAAAGCTCTTGCTGGTCCTCATCTCCCACTGGTAACCTCTCAAACGAACCACAAACACTTGGCCTCTGAACTTGTTTAGCCTACTAAAACTGCCAACGTACACAGCCTCTCCTGCTCAATCTGGCCAGAGCTCAACACCGAAATTGCGAACATCCAGCTACTGCTCCTACAGTAAACGTGCCAGCCCTGAAAGCTCTTGCTGGTCCTCATCTCCCACTGGAAACCTCTCAAATGAACCACAAACAATTGGCCTCTGAACGTGTTTAGGCTACTAAAACTTCCAACGTACACAGCCTCTCCTGCTCAATCTGGACAGAGCTGAACACCAAAATTGCGAATGTCAAGCGATTGCTCCTACACTAAAGGTGCCAGCCCTGAAAGCTCTTGCTGGTCCTCATCTCCCACTGGTAACCTCTCAAATGAACCACAAACACTTGGCCTCTGAACTTGTTTAGCCTACTAAAACTTCCAACGTACACAGCCTCTCCTGCTCAATCTGGCCAGAGCTCAACAGCGAAATTGCAAACGTCAAGCGATTGCTCCTACACTAAAGGTGCCAGCCCTGAAAGCTCTTGCTGGTCCTCATCTCCCACTGGTAACCTCTCAAACGAACCACAAACACTTGGCCTCTGAACTTGTTCAGCCTACTAAAACTGCCAACGTACACAGCCTCTCCTGCTCAATCTGGCCAGAGCTCAACACCGAAATTGCGAACGTCCAGCTACTGCTCCTACAGTAAACGTGCCAGCCCTGAAAGCTCTTGCTGGTCCTCATCTCCCACTGGTAACCTCTCAAACGAGTCACAAACACTTGGCCTCTGAACTTGTTTAGGCTACTAAAACTTCCAACGTACACTCCCTCTCCTGCTCAATCTGGCCAGAGCTCAACACCGAAATTGCGAACGTCCAGCGATTGCTCCTACACTAAAGGTGCCAGCCCTGAAAGCTCTTGCTGGTCCTCATCTCCCACTGGTAACCTCTCAAACGAACCTCAAACACTTGGCCTCTGAACTTGTTTAGCCTACTAAAACTTCCAACGTACACAGCCTGTCCTGCTCAATCTGGCCAGAGCTCAACACCGAAATTGCGAACGTCCAGCGATTGCTCCTACACTAAAGGTGCCAGCCCTGAAAGCTCTTGCTGGTCCTCATCTCCCACTGGTAACCTCTCAAACGAACCACAAACACTTGGCCTCTGAACTTGTTTAGGCTACTAAAACTGCCAACGTACACAGCCTCTCCTGCTCAATCTGGCCAGAGCTCAACACCGAAATTGCGAACGTCCACCGATTGCTCCTACACTAAAGGTGCCAGCCCTGAAAGCTCTTGCTGGTCCTCATCTCCCACTGGTAACCTCTCAAACGAACCACAAACACTTGGCCTCTGAACTTGTTTAGCCTACTAAAACTTCCAACGTACACTCCCTCTCCTGCTCAATCTGGCCAGAGCTCAACACCGAAATTGCGAACGTCCAGCGATTGCTCCTACACTAAAGGTGCCAGCCCTGAAAGCTCTTGCTGGTCCTCATCTCCCACTGGTAACCTCTCAAACGAACCACAAACACTTGGCCTCTGAACTTGTTTAGCCTACTAAAACTTCCAACGTACACAGCCTCTCCTGCTCAGTCTGGCCAGAGCTCAACACCGAAATTGCGAACGTCCAGCGATTGCTCCTACACTAAAGGTGCCAGCCCTGAAAGCTCTTGCTGGTCCTCATCTCCCACTGGTAACCTCTCAAACGAACCACAAACACTTGGCCTCTGAACTTGTTTAGCCTACTAAAACTTCCAACGTACACAGCCTCTCCTGCTCAATCTGGCCAGAGCTCAACACCGAAATTGCGAACGTCAAGCGATTGCTCGTACCGTAAAGGTGCCAGCCCTGAAAGCTCTTGCTGGTCCTCATCTCCCACTGGTAACCTCTCAAACGAACCACAAACACTTGGCCTCTGAACTTGTTTAGCCTACTAAAACTTCCAACGTACACAGCCTGTCCTGCTAGCAGGAGAGGCTGTGTACGTTGGAAGTTTTAGTAGGCTAAACAAGTTCAGAGGCCAAGTGTTTGTGGTTCGTTTGAGAGGTTACCAGTGGGAGATGAGGACCAGCAAGAGCTTTCAGGGCTGGCACCTTTAGTGTAGGAGCAATCGCTGGACGTTCACAACATCGGTGTTGAATTTTTGGGCAGATTGAGCAGGAGAGGCTGTGTACGTTGGAAGTTTTAGTAGGCTAAACAAGTTCAGAGGCCAAGTGTTTGTGGTTCGTTTGAGAGGTTACCAGTGGGAGATGAGGACCAGCAAGAGCTTTCAGGGCTGGCACCTTTAGTGTAGGAGCAATCGCTGGACGTTCGCAATTTCGGTGTTGATCTCTGGCCAGATTGAGCAGGAGAGGCTGTGTACGTTGGAAGTTTTAGTAGGCTAAACAAGTTCAGAGGCCAAGTGTTTGTGGTTCGTTTGAGAGGTTACCAGTGGGAGATGAGGACCAGCAAGAGCTTTCAGGGCTGGCACCTTTAGTGTAGGAGCAATCGCTGGACGTTCGCAATTTCGGTGTTGAGCTCTGGCCAGATTGAGCAGGAGAGGCTGTGTACGTTGGAAGTTTTAGTAGGCTAAACAAGTTCAGAGGCCAAGTGTTTGTGGTTCGTTTGAGAGGTTACCAGTGGGAGATGAGGACCAGCAAGAGCTTTCAGGGCTGGCACCTTTAGTGTAGGAGCAATCCCTGGACGTTCACAACATAGGTGTTGAATTTTGGGCAGATTGAGCAGGAGAGGCAGTGTACGTTGGAAGTTTTAGTAGGCTAAACAAGTTCAGAGGCCAAGTGTTTGTGGTTCGTTTGAGAGGTTACCAGTGGGAGATGAGGACCAGCAAGAGCTTTCAGGGCTGGCACCATTAGTGTAGGAGCAATCGCTGGACGTTCGCAATTTCGCTGTTGAATTTTGGGCAGATTGAGCAGGAGAGGCTGTGTACGTTGGAAGTTTTAGTAGGCTAAACAAGTTCAGAGGCCAAGTGTTTGTGGTTCGTTTGAGAGGTTACCAGTGGGAGATGAGGACCAGCAAGAGCTTTCAGGGCTGGCACCATTAGTGTAGGAGCAATCGCTGGACGTTCGCAATTTCGGTGTTGAGCTCTGGCCAGATTGAGCAGGAGAGGCTGTGTACGTTGGAAGTTTTAGTAGGCTAAACAAGTTCAGAGGCCAAGTGTTTGTGGTTCGTTTGAGAGGTTACCAGTGGGAGATGAGGACCAGCAAGAGCTTTCAGGGCTGGCACCATTAGTGTAGGAGCAATCGCTGGACGTTCACAACATCGGTGTTGAATTTTGGACACATTGAGCAGGAGAGGCTGTGTACGTTGGAAGTTTTAGTAGGCTAAACAAGTTCAGAGGCCAAGTGTTTGTGGTTCGTTTGAGAGGTTACCAGTGGGAGATGAGGACCAGCAAGAGCTTTCAGGGCTGGCGCCTTTAGTGTAGGAGCAATCGCTGGACGTTCGCAATTTCGGTGTTGAGCTCTGGCCAGATTGAGCAGGAGAGGCTGTGTACGTTGGAAGTTTTAGTAGGCTAAACAAGTTCAGAGCCCAAGTGTTTGTGGTTCGTTTGAGAGGTTACCAGTGGGAGATGAGGACCAGCAAGAGCTTTCAGGGCTGGCACCTTTAGTGTAGGAGCAATCCCTGGACGTTCGCAATTTCGGTGTTGAGCTCTGGCCAGATTGAGCAGGAGAGGCTGTGTACGTTGGAAGTTTTAGTAGGCTAAACAAGTTCAGAGGCCAAGTGTTTGTGGTTCGTTTGAGAGGTTACCAGTGGGAGATGAGGACCAGCAAGAGCTTTCAGGGCTGGCACCTTTAGTGTAGGAGCAATCGCTGGACGTTCACAACATCGGTGTTGAATTTTGGACACATTGAGCAGGAGAGGCTGTGTACGTTGGAAGTTATAGTAGGCTAAACAAGTTCAGAGGCCAAGTGTTTGTGGTTCGTTTGAGAGGTTACCAGTGGGAGATGAGGACCAGCAAGAGCTTTCAGGGCTGGCACCTTTAGTGTAGGAGCAATCGCTGGACGTTCGCAATTTCGGTGTTGAGCTCTGGCCAGATTGAGCAGGAGAGGCTGTGTACGTTGGAAGTTTTAGTAGGCTAAACAAGTTCAGAGGCCAAGTGTTTGTGGTTCGTTTGAGAGGTTACCAGTGGGAGATGAGGACCAGCAAGAGCTTTCAGGGCTGGCACCTTTAGTGTAGGAGCAATCGCTGGACGTTCGCAATTTCGGTGTTGAGCTCTGGCCAGATTGAGCAGGAGAGGCTGTGTACGTTGGAAGTTTTAGTAGGCTAAACAAGTTCAGAGGCCAAGTGTTTGTGGTTCGTTTGAGAGGTTACCAGTGGGAGATGAGGACCAGCAAGAGCTTTCAGGGCTGGCACCTTTAGTGTAGGAGCAATCCCTGGACGTTCACAACATAGGCGTTGAATTTTGGGCAGATTGAGCAGGAGAGGCTGTGTACGTTGGAAGTTTTAGTAGGCTAAACAAGTTCAGAGGCCAAGTGTTTGTGGTTCGTTTGAGAGGTTACCAGTGGGAGATGAGGACCAGCAAGAGCTTTCAGGGCTGGCACCATTAGTGTAGGAGCAATCGCTGGACGTTCGCAATTTCGCTGTTGAATTTTGGGCAGATTGAGCAGGAGAGGCTGTGTACGTTGGAAGTTTTAGTAGGCTAAACAAGTTCAGAGGCCAAGTGTTTGTGGTTCGTTTGAGAGGTTACCAGTGGGAGATGAGGACCAGCAAGAGCTTTCAGGGCTGGCACCTTTAGTGTAGAAGCAATCCCTGGACGTTCGCAATTTCGGTGTTGAGCTCTGGCCAGATTGAGCAGGAGAGGCAGTGTACGTTGGAAGTTTTAGTAGGCTAAACAAGTTCAGAGCCCAAGTGTTTGTGGTTCGTTTGAGAGGTTACCAGTGGGAGATGAGGACCAGCAAGAGCTTTCAGGGCTGGCACCTTTAGTGTAGGAGCAATCGCTGGACGTTCGCAATTTCGGAGTTGAGCTCTGGCCAGATTGAGCAGGAGAGGCGGTGTACGTTGGAAGTTTTAGTAGGCTAAACAAGTTCAGAGGCCAAGTGTTTGTGGTTCGTTTGAGAGGTTACCAGTGGGAGATGAGGACCAGCAAGAGCTTTCAGGGCTGGCACCTTTAGTGTAGGAGCAATCCCTGGACGTTCGCAATTTCGGTGTTGAATTTTGGGCAGATTGAGCAGGAGAGGCTGTGTACGTTGGAAGTTTTAGTAGGCTAAACAAGTTCAGAGGCCAGGTGTTTGTGGTTCGTTTGAGAGGTTACCAGTGGGAGATGAGGACCAGCAAGAGCTTTCAGGGCTGGCACCTTTAGTGTAGGAGCAATCCCTGGACGTTCACAACATAGGTGTTGAATTTTGGGCAGATTGAGCAGGAGAGGCAGTGTACGTTGGAAGTTTTAGTAGGCTAAACAAGTTCAGAGGCCAAGTGTTTGTGGTTCGTTTGAGAGGTTACCAGTGGGAGATGAGGACCAGCAAGAGCTTTCAGGGCTGGCACCATTAGTGTAGGAGCAATCGCTGGACGTTCGCAATTTCGCTGTTGAATTTTGGGCAGATTGAGCAGGAGGGGCTGTGTACGTTGGAAGTTTTAGTAGGCTAAACAAGTTCAGAGCCAAGTGTTTGTGGTTTGTTTGAGAGGTTACCAGTGGGAGATGAGGACCAGCAAGAGCTTTCAGGGCTGGCACCTTTAGTGTAGGAGCAATCGCTGGACGTTCGCAATTTCGGTGTTGAGCTCTGGCCAGATTGAGCAGGAGAGGCTGTGTACGTTGGAAGTTTTAGTAGGCTAAAGAAGTTCAGAGGCCAAGTGTTTGTGGTTCGTTTGAGAGGTTACCAGTGGGAGATGAGGACCAGCAAGAGCTTTCAGGGCTGGCACCTTTAGTGTAGAAGCAATCGCTGGACGTTCGCAATTTCGGTGTTGAGCTCTGGCCAGATTGAGCAGGAGAGGCTGTGTACGTTGGAAGTTTTAGTAGGCTAAACAAGTTCAGAGGCCAAGTGTTTGTGGTTCGTTTGAGAGGTTACCAGTGGGAGATGAGGACCAGCAAGAGCTTTCAGGGCTGGCACCATTAGTGTAGGAGCAATCGCTGGACGTTCGCAATTTCGCTGTTGAATTTTGGGCAGATTGAGCAGGAGAGGCAGTGTACGTTGGAAGTTTTAGTAGGCTAAACAAGTTCAGAGGCCAAGTGTTTGTGGTTCGTTTGAGAGGTTACCAGTGGGAGATGAGGACCAGCAAGAGCTTTCAGGGCTGGCACCTTTAGTGTAGGAGCAATCGCTGGACGTTCGCAATTTCGGTGTTGAGCTCTGGCCAGATTGAGCAGGAGAGGCAGTGTACGTTGGAAGTTTTAGTAGGCTAAACAAGTTCAGAGGCCAAGTGTTTGTGGTTCGTTTGAGAGGTTACCAGTGGGAGATGAGGACCAGCAAGAGCTTTCAGGGCTGGCACCTTTAGTGTAGGAGCAATCGCTGGACGTTCACAACATCGGTGTTGAATTTTGGGCAGATTCAGCAGGAGAGGCTGTGTACGTTGGAAGTTTTAGTAGGCTAAACAAGTTCAGAGGCCAAGTGTTTGTGGTTCGTTTGAGAGGTTACCAGTGGGAGATGAGGACCAGCAAGAGCTTTCAGGGCTGGCACCTTTAGTGTAGGAGCAATCGCTGGACGTTCGCAATTTCGGTGTTGAGCTCTGGCCAGATTGAGCAGGAGAGGCAGTGTACGTTGGAAGTTTTAGTAGGCTAAACAAGTTCAGAGGCCAAGTGTTTGTGGTTCGTTTGAGAGGTTACCAGTGGGAGATGAGGACCAGCAAGAGCTTTCAGGGCTGGCACCTTTAGTGTAGGAGCAATCGCTGGACGTTCGCAATTTCGGTGTTGAGCTCTGGCCAGATTGAGCAGGAGAGGCTGTGTACGTTGGAAGTTTTAGTAGGCTAAACAAGTTCAGAGGCCAAGTGTTTGTGGTTCGTTTGAGAGGTTACCAGTGGGAGATGAGGACCAGCAAGAGCTTTCAGGGCTGGCACCATTAGTGTAGGAGCAATCGCTGGACGTTCGCAATTTCGGTGTTGAGCTCTGGCCAGATTGAGCAGGAGAGGCTGTGTACGTTGGAAGTTTTAGTAGGCTAAACGAGTTCAGAGGCCAAGTGTTTGTGGTTCGTTTGAGAGGTTACCAGTGGGAGATGAGGACCAGCAAGAGCTTTCAGGGCTGGCACCTTTAGTGTAGGAGCAATCCCTGGACGTTCACAACATAGGTGTTGAATTTTGGGCAGATTGAGCAGGAGAGGCAGTGTACGTTGGAAGTTTTAGTAGGCTAAACAAGTTCAGAGGCCAAGTGTTTGTGGTTCGTTTGAGAGGTTACCAGTGGGAGATGAGGACCAGCAAGAGCTTTCAGGGCTGGCACCATTAGTGTAGGAGCAATCGCTGGACGTTCGCAATTTCGCTGTTGAATTTTGGGCAGATTGAGCAGGAGAGGCTGTGTACGTTGGAAGTTTTAGTAGGCTAAACAAGTTCAGAGGCCAAGTGTTTGTGGTTCGTTTGAGAGGTTACCAGTGGGAGATGAGGACCAGCAAGAGCTTTCAGGGCTGGCACCATTAGTGTAGGAGCAATCGCTGGACGTTCGCAATTTCGGTGTTGAGCTCTGGCCAGATTGAGCAGGAGAGGCTGTGTACGTTGGAAGTTTTAGTAGGCTAAACAAGTTCAGAGGCCAAGTGTTTGTGGTTCGTTTGAGAGGTTACCAGTGGGAGATGAGGACCAGCAAGAGCTTTCAGGGCTGGCACCATTAGTGTAGGAGCAATCGCTGGACGTTCACAACATCGGTGTTGAATTTTGGACACATTGAGCAGGAGAGGCTGTGTACGTTGGAAGTTTTAGTAGGCTAAACAAGTTCAGAGGCCAAGTGTTTGTGGTTCGTTTGAGAGGTTACCAGTGGGAGATGAGGACCAGCAAGAGCTTTCAGGGCTGGCGCCTTTAGTGTAGGAGCAATCGCTGGACGTTCGCAATTTCGGTGTTGAGCTCTGGCCAGATTGAGCAGGAGAGGCTGTGTACGTTGGAAGTTTTAGTAGGCTAAACAAGTTCAGAGGCCAAGTGTTTGTGGTTCGTTTGAGAGGTTACCAGTGGGAGATGAGGACCAGCAAGCGCTTTCAGGGCTGGCACCTTTAGTGTAGGAGCTATCGCTGGACGTTCACAATTTCGGTGTTGAGCTCTGGCCAGATTGAGCAGGAGAGGCAGTGTACGTTGGAAGTTTTAGTAGGCTAAACAAGTTCAGAGGCCAAGTGTTTGTGGTTCGTTTGAGAGGTTACCAGTGGGAGATGAGGACCAGCAAGCGCTTTCAGGGCTGGCACCTTTAGTGTAGGAGCAATCCCTGGACGTTCACAACATCGGTGTTGAATTTTGGGCAGATTGAGCAGGAGAGGCTGTGTACGTTGGAAGTTTTAGTAGGCTAAACAAGTTCAGAGGCCAAGTGTTTGTGCTTCGTTTGAGAGGTTACCAGTGGGAGATGAGGACCAGCAAGAGCTTTCAGGGCTGGCACCTTTAGTGTAGGAGCAATCGCTGGACGTTCACAACATCGGTGTTGAATTTTGGACACATTGAGCAGGAGAGGCTGTGTACGTTGGAAGTTATAGTAGGCTAAACAAGTTCAGAGGCCAAGTGTTTGTGGTTCGTTTGAGAGGTTACCAGTGGGAGATGAGGACCAGCAAGAGCTTTCAGGGCTGGCGCCTTTAGTGTAGGAGCAATCGCTGGAATTTCGCAATTTCGGTGTTGAGCTCTGGCCAGATTGAGCAGGAGAGGCTGTGTACGTTGGAAGTTTTAGTAGGCTAAACAAGTTCAGAGGCCAAGTGTTTGTGGTTCGTTTGAGAGGTTACCAGTGGGAGACGAGGACCAGCAAGAGCTTTCAGTGCTGGCACCTTTAGTGTAGGAGCAATCGCTGGACGTTCGCAATTTCGGTGTTGAGCTCTGGGCAGATTGAGCAGGAGAGGCTGTGTACGTTGGAAGTTTTAGTAGGCTAAACAAGTTCAGAGGCCAAGTGTTTGTGGTTCGTTTGAGAGGTTACCAGTGGGAGATGAGGACCAGCAAGCGCTTTCAGGGCTGGCACCTTTAGTGTAGGAGCAATCCCTGGACGTTCACAACATCGGTGTTGAATTTTGGGCAGATTGAGCAGGAGAGGCTGTGTACGTTGTAAGTTTTAGTAGGCTAAACAAGTTCAGAGGCCAAGTGTTTGTGCTTCGTTTGAGAGGTTACCAGTGGGAGATGAGGACCAGCAAGAGCTTTCAGGGCTGGCACCTTTAGTGTAGGAGCAATCGCTGGACGTTCACAATTTCGGTGTTGAGCTCTGGCCAGATTGAGCAGGAGAGGCAGTGTACGTTGGAAGTTTTAGTAGGCTAAACAAGTTCAGAGCCCAAGTGTTTGTGGTTCGTTTGAGAGGTTACCAGTGGGAGATGAGGACCAGCAAGAGCTTTCAGGGCTGGCACCTTTAGTGTAGGAGCAATCGCTGGACGTTCGCAATTTCGGTGTTGAGCTCTGGCCAGATTGAGCAGGAGAGGCTGTGTACGTTGGAAGTTTTAGTAGGCTAAACAAGTTCAGAGGCCAAGTGTTTGTGCTTCGTTTGAGAGGTTACCAGTGGGAGATGAGGACCAGCAAGCGCTTTCAGGGCTGGCACCTTTAGTGTAGGAGCAATCCCTGGACGTTCACAACATCGGTGTTGAATTTTGGGCAGATTGAGCAGGAGAGGCTGTGTACGTTGGAAGTTTTAGTAGGCTAAACAAGTTCAGAGGCCAAGTGTTTGTGGTTCGTTTGAGAGGTTACCAGTGGGAGATGAGGACCAGCAAGAGCTTTCAGGGCTGGCACCTTTAGTGTAGGAGCAATCGCTGGACGTTCGCAATTTCGGTGTTGATCTCTGGCCAGATTGAGCAGGAGAGGCTGTGTACGTTGGAAGTTTTAGTAGGCTAAACAAGTTCAGAGGCCAAGTGTTTGTGGTTCGTTTGAGAGGTTACCAGTGGGAGATGAGGACCAGCAAGAGCTTTCAGGGCTGGCACCTTTAGTGTAGGAGCAATCCCTGGACGTTCACAACATCGGTGTTGAGTTTTGGACACATTGAGCAGGAGAGGCTGTGTACGTTGGAAGTTTTAGTAGGCTAAACAAGTTCAGAGGCCAAGTGTTTGTGGTTCGTTTGAGAGGTTACCAGTGGGAGATGAGGACCAGCAAGAGCTTTCAGGGCTGGCACCTTTAGTGTAGGAGCAATCGCTGGACGTTCGCAATTTCGGTGTTGAGCTCTGGCCAGATTGAGCAGGAGAGGCTGTGTACGTTGGAAGTTTTAGTAGGGTAAACGAGTTCAGAGGCCAAGTGTTTGTGGTTCGTTTGAGAGGTTACCAGTGGGAGATGAGGACCAGCAAGAGCTTTCAGGGCTGGCACCTTTAGTGTAGGAGCAATCGCTGGACGTTCGCAATTTCGGTGTTGAGCTCTGGCCAGATTGAGCAGGAGAGGCTGTGTACGTTGGAAGTTTTAGTAGGCTAAACAAGTTCAGAGGCCAAGTGTTTGTGGTTCGTTTGAGAGGTTACCAGTGGGAGATGAGGACCAGCAAGAGCTTTCAGGGCTGGCACCTTTAGTGTAGGAGCAATCCCTGGACGTTCACAACATAGGTGTTGAATTTTGGGCAGATTGAGCAGGAGAGGCAGTGTACGTTGGAAGTTTTAGTAGGCTAAACAAGTTCAGAGGCCAAGTGTTTGTGGTTCGTTTGAGAGGTTACCAGTGGGAGATGAGGACCAGCAAGAGCTTTCAGGGCTGGCACCTTTAGTGTAGGAGCAATCGCTGGACGTTCGCAATTTCGCTGTTGAATTTTGGGCAGATTGAGCAGGAGAGGCTGTGTACGTTGGAAGTTTTAGTAGGCTAAACAAGTTCAGAGGCCAAGTGTTTGTGGTTCGTTTGAGAGGTTACCAGTGGGAGATGAGGACCAGCAAGAGCTTTCAGGGCTGGCACCATTAGTGTAGGAGCAATCGCTGGACGTTCGCAATTTCGGTGTTGAGCTCTGGCCAGATTGAGCAGGAGAGGCTGTGTACGTTGGAAGTTTTAGTAGGCTAAACAAGTTCAGAGCCCAAGTGTTTGTGGTTCGTTTGAGAGGTTACCAGTGGGAGATGAGGACCAGCAAGAGCTTTCAGGGCTGGCACCATTAGTGTAGGAGCAATCGCTGGACGTTCACAACATCGGTGTTGAATTTTGGACACATTGAGCAGGAGAGGCTGTGTACGTTGGAAGTTTTAGTAGGCTAAACAAGTTCAGAGGCCAAGTGTTTGTGGTTCGTTTGAGAGGTTACCAGTGGGAGATGAGGACCAGCAAGAGCTTTCAGGGCTGGCGCCTTTAGTGTAGGAGCAATCGCTGGACGTTCGCAATTTCGGTGTTGAGCTCTGGCCAGATTGAGCAGGAGAGGCTGTGTACGTTGGAAGTTTTAGTAGGCTAAACAAGTTCAGAGCCCAAGTGTTTGTGGTTCGTTTGAGAGGTTACCAGTGGGAGATGAGGACCAGCAAGAGCTTTCAGGGCTGGCACCTTTAGTGTAGGAGCAATCCCTGGACGTTCGCAATTTCGGTGTTGAGCTCTGGCCAGATTGATCAGGAGAGGCTGTGTACGTTGGAAGTTTTAGTAGGCTAAACAAGTTCAGAGGCCAAGTGTTTGTGGTTCGTTTGAGAGGTTACCAGTGGGAGATGAGGACCAGCAAGAGCTTTCAGGGCTGGCACCTTTAGTGTAGGAGCAATCGCTGGACGTTCACAACATCGGTGTTGAATTTTGGACACATTGAGCAGGAGAGGCTGTGTACGTTGGAAGTTATAGTAGGCTAAACAAGTTCAGAGGCCAAGTGTTTGTGGTTCGTTTGAGAGGTTACCAGTGGGAGATGAGGACCAGCAAGAGCTTTCAGGGCTGGCACCTTTAGTGTAGGAGCAATCGCTGGACGTTCGCAATTTCGGTGTTGAGCTCTGGCCAGATTGAGCAGGAGAGGCTGTGTACGTTGGAAGTTTTAGTAGGCTAAACAAGTTCAGAGGCCAAGTGTTTGTGGTTCGTTTGAGAGGTTACCAGTGGGAGATGAGGACCAGCAAGAGCTTTCAGGGCTGGCACCTTTAGTGTAGGAGCAATCCCTGGACGTTCACAACATCGGCGTTGAATTTTGGGCAGATTGAGCAGGAGAGGCAGTGTACGTTGGAAGTTTTAGTAGGCTAAACAAGTTCAGAGGCCAAGTGTTTGTGGTTCGTTTGAGAGGTTACCAGTGGGAGATGAGGACCAGCAAGAGCTTTCAGGGCTGGCACCATTAGTGTAGGAGCAATCGCTGGATGTTCGCAATTTCGCTGTTGAATTTTGGGCAGATTGAGCAGGAGAGGCTGTGTACGTTGGAAGTTTTAGTAGGCTAAACAAGTTCAGAGGCCAAGTGTTTGTGGTTCGTTTGAGAGGTTACCAGTGGGAGATGAGGACCAGCAAGAGCTTTCAGGGCTGGCACCATTAGTGTAGGAGCAATCGCTGGACGTTCACAACATCGGTGTTGAATTTTGGACACATTGAGCAGGAGAGGCTGTGTACGTTGGAAGTTTTAGTAGGCTAAACAAGTTCAGAGGCCAAGTGTTTGTGGTTCGTTTGAGAGGTTACCAGTGGGAGATGAGGACCAGCAAGAGCTTTCAGGGCTGGCGCCTTTAGTGTAGGAGCAATCGCTGGACGTTCGCAATTTCGGTGTTGAGCTCTGGCCAGATTGAGCAGGAGAGGCTGTGTACGTTGGAAGTTTTAGTAGGCTAAACAAGTTCAGAGCCCAAGTGTTTGTGGTTCGTTTGAGAGGTTACCAGTGGGAGATGAGGACCAGCAAGAGCTTTCAGGGCTGGCACCTTTAGTGTAGGAGCAATCCCTGGACGTTCGCAATTTCGGTGTTGAGCTCTGGGCAGATTGAGCAGGAGAGGCTGTGTACGTTGGAAGTTTTAGTAGGCTAAACAAGTTCAGAGGCCAAGTGTTTGTGGTTCGTTTGAGAGGTTACCAGTGGGAGATGAGGACCAGCAAGCGCTTTCAGGGCTGGCACCTTTAGTGTAGGAGCAATCCCTGGACGTTCACAACATCGGTGTTGAATTTTGGGCAGATTGAGCAGGAGAGGCTGTGTACGTTGGAAGTTTTAGTAGGCTAAACAAGTTCAGAGGCCAAGTGTTTGTGCTTCGTTTGAGAGGTTACCAGTGGGAGATGAGGACCAGCAAGAGCTTTCAGGGCTGGCACCTTTAGTGTAGGAGCTATCGCTGGACGTTCACAATTTCGGTGTTGAGCTCTGGCCAGATTGAGCAGGAGAGGCAGTGTACGTTGGAAGTTTTAGTAGGCTAAACAAGTTCAGAGGCCAAGTGTTTGTGGTTCGTTTGAGAGGTTACCAGTGGGAGATGAGGACCAGCAAGAGCTTTCAGGGCTGGCACCTTTAGTGTAGGAGCAATCGCTGGACGTTCACAACATCGGTGTTGAATTTTGGGCAGATTGAGCAGGAGAGGCTGTGTACGTTGGAAGTTTTAGTAGGCTAAACAAGTTCAGAGGCCAAGTGTTTGTGGTTCGTTTGAGAGGTTACCAGTGGGAGATGAGGACCAGCAAGAGCTTTCAGGGCTGGCACCTTTAGTGTAGGAGCAATCGCTGGACGTTCGCAATTTCGGTGTTGAGCTCTGGCCAGATTGAGCAGGAGAGGCTGTGTACGTTGGAAGTTTTAGTAGGGTAAACGAGTTCAGAGCCCAAGTGTTTGTGGTTCGTTTGAGAGGTTACCAGTGGGAGATGAGGACCAGCAAGAGCTTTCAGGGCTGGCACCTTTAGTGTAGGAGCAATCGCTGGACGTTCGCAATTTCGGTGTTGAGCTCTGGCCAGATTGAGCAGGAGAGGCTGTGTACGTTGGAAGTTTTAGTAGGCTAAACAAGTTCAGAGGCCAAGTGTTTGTGGTTCGTTTGAGAGGTTACCAGTGGGAGATGAGGACCAGCAAGAGCTTTCAGGGCTGGCACCTTTAGTGTAGGAGCAATCCCTGGACGTTCACAACATAGGTGTTGAATTTTGGGCAGATTGAGCAGGAGAGGCAGTGTACGTTGGAAGTTTTAGTAGGCTAAACAAGTTCAGAGGCCAAGTGTTTGTGGTTCGTTTGAGAGGTTACCAGTGGGAGATGAGGACCAGCAAGAGCTTTCAGGGCTGGCACCATTAGTGTAGGAGCAATCGCTGGACGTTCGCAATTTCGCTGTTGAATTTTGGGCAGATTGAGCAGGAGAGGCTGTGTACGTTGGAAGTTTTAGTAGGCTAAACAAGTTCAGAGCCCAAGTGTTTGTGGTTCGTTTGAGAGGTTACCAGTGGGAGATGAGGACCAGCAAGAGCTTTCAGGGCTGGCACCATTAGTGTAGGAGCAATCGCTGGACGTTCACAACATCGGTGTTGAATTTTGGACACATTGAGCAGGAGAGGCTGTGTACGTTGGAAGTTTTAGTAGGCTAAACAAGTTCAGAGGCCAAGTGTTTGTGGTTCGTTTGAGAGGTTACCAGTGGGAGATGAGGACCAGCAAGAGCTTTCAGGGCTGGCGCCTTTAGTGTAGGAGCAATCGCTGGACGTTCGCAATTTCGGTGTTGAGCTCTGGCCAGATTGAGCAGGAGAGGCTGCGTACGTTGGAAGTTTTAGTAGGCTAAACAAGTTCAGAGCCCAAGTGTTTGTGGTTCGTTTGAGAGGTTACCAGTGGGAGATGAGGACCAGCAAGAGCTTTCAGGGCTGGCACCATTAGTGTAGGAGCAATCGCTGGACGTTCACAACATCGGTGTTGAATTTTGGACACATTGAGCAGGAGAGGCTGTGTACGTTGGAAGTTTTAGTAGGCTAAACAAGTTCAGAGCCCAAGTGTTTGTGGTTCGTTTGAGAGGTTACCAGTGGGAGATGAGGACCAGCAAGAGCTTTCAGGGCTGGCGCCTTTAGTGTAGGAGCAATCGCTGGACGTTCGCAATTTCGGTGTTGAGCTCTGGCCAGATTGAGCAGGAGAGGCTGTGTACGTTGGAAGTTTTAGTAGGCTAAACAAGTACAGAGCCCAAGTGTTTGTGGTTCGTTTGAGAGGTTACCAGTGGGAGATGAGGACCAGCAAGAGCTTTCAGGGCTGGCACCTTTAGTGTAGGAGCAATCGCTGGACGTTCGCAATTTCGGTGTTGAGCTCTGGCCAGATTGAGCAGGAGAGGCTGTGTACGTTGGAAGTTTTAGTAGGCTAAACAAGTTCAGAGGCCAAGTGTTTGTGGTTCGTTTGAGAGGTTACCAGTGGGAGATGAGGACCAGCAAGAGATTTCAGGGCTGGCACCTTTAGTGTAGGAGCAATCCCTGGACGTTCACAACATCGGTGTTGAGTTTTGGACACATTGAGCAGGAGAGGCTGTGTACGTTGGAAGTTTTAGTAGGTTAAACAAGTTCAGAGGCCAAGTGTTTGTGGTTCGTTTGAGAGGTTACCAGTGGGAGATGAGGACCAGCAAGAGCTTTCAGGGCTGGCACCTTTAGTGTAGGAGCAATCGCTGGACGTTCGCAATTTCGGTGTTGAGCTCTGGCCAGATTGAGCAGGAGAGGCTGTGTACGTTGGAAGTTTTAGTAGGGTAAACGAGTTCAGAGGCCAAGTGTTTGTGGTTCGTTTGAGAGGTTACCAGTGGGAGATGAGGACCAGCAAGAGCTTTCAGGGCTGGCACCTTTAGTGTAGGAGCAATCGCTGGACGTTCGCAATTTCGGTGTTGAGCTCTGGCCAGATTGAGCAGGAGAGGCTGTGTACGTTGGAAGTTTTAGTAGGCTAAACAAGTTCAGAGGCCAAGTGTTTGTGGTTCGTTTGAGAGGTTACCAGTGGGAGATGAGGACCAGCAAGAGCTTTCAGGGCTGGCACCTTTAGTGTAGGAGCAATCCCTGGACGTTCACAACATAGGGGTTGAATTTTGGGCAGATTGAGCAGGAGAGGCAGTGTACGTTGGAAGTTTTAGTAGGCTAAACAAGTTCAGAGGCCAAGTGTTTGTGGTTCGTTTGAGAGGTTACCAGTGGGAGATGAGGACCAGCAAGAGCTTTCAGGGCTGGCACCATTAGTGTAGGAGCAATCGCTGGACGTTCGCAATTTCGCTGTTGAATTTTGGGCAGATTGAGCAGGAGAGGCTGTGTACGTTGGAAGTTTTAGTAGGCTAAACAAGTTCAGAGGCCAAGTGTTTGTGGTTCGTTTGAGAGGTTACCAGTGGGAGATGAGGACCAGCAAGAGCTTTCAGGGCTGGCACCATTAGTGTAGGAGCAATCGCTGGACGTTCACAACATCGGTGTTGAATTTTGGACACATTGAGCAGGAGAGGCTGTGTACGTTGGAAGTTTTAGTAGGCTAAACAAGTTCAGAGGCCAAGTGTTTGTGGTTCGTTTGAGAGGTTACCAGTGGGAGATGAGGACCAGCAAGAGCTTTCAGGGCTGGCACCTTTAGTGTAGGAGCAATCGCTGGACGTTCGCAATTTCGGTGTTGAGCTCTGGCCAGATTGAGCAGGAGAGGCTGTGTACGTTGGAAGTTTTTAGTAGGCTAAACAAGTTCAGAGCCCAAGTGTTTGTGGTTCGTTTGAGAGGTTACCAGTGGGAGATGAGGACCAGCAAGAGCTTTCAGGGCTGGCACCATTAGTGTAGGAGCAATCGCTGGACGTTCACAACATCGGTGTTGAATTTTGGACACATTGAGCAGGAGAGGCTGTGTACGTTGGAAGTTTTAGTAGGCTAAACAAGTTCAGAGGCCAAGTGTTTGTGGTTCGTTTGAGAGGTTACCAGTGGGAGATGAGGACCAGCAAGAGCTTTCAGGGCTGGCGCCTTTAGTGTAGGAGCAATCGCTGGACGTTCGCAATTTCGGTGTTGAGCTCTGGCCAGATTGAGCAGGAGAGGCTGTGTACGTTGGAAGTTTTAGTAGGCTAAACAAGTTCAGAGGCCAAGTGTTTGTGGTTCGTTTGAGAGGTTACCAGTGGGAGATGAGGACCAGCAAGAGCTTTCAGGGCTGGCACCTTTAGTGTAGGAGCAATCGCTGGACGTTCGCAATTTCGGTGTTGAGCTCTGGCCAGATTGAGAGGAGAGGCTGTGTACGTTGGAAGTTTTAGTAGGCTAAACAAGTTCAGAGGCCAAGTGTTTGTGGTTCGTTTGAGAGGTTACCAGTGGGAGATGAGGACCAGCAAGAGCTTTCAGGGCTGGCACCTTTAGTGTAGGAGCAATCGCTGGACGTTCACAACATCGGTGTTGAATTTTGGACACATTGAGCAGGAGAGGCTGTGTACGTTGGAAGTTATAGTAGGCTAAACAAGTTCAGAGGCCAAGTGTTTGTGGTTCGTTTGAGAGGTTACCAGTGGGAGATGAGGACCAGCAAGAGCTTTCAGGGCTGGCACCTTTAGTGTAGGAGCAATCGCTGGACGTTCGCAATTTCGGTGTTGAGCTCTGGCCAGATTGAGCAGGAGAGGCTGTGTACGTTGGAAGTTTTAGTAGGCTAAACAAGTTCAGAGGCCAAGTGTTTGTGGTTCGTTTGAGAGGTTACCAGTGGGAGATGAGGACCAGCAAGAGCTTTCAGGGCTGGCACCTTTAGTGTAGGAGCAATCGCTGGACGTTCGCAATTTCGGTGTTGAGCTCTGGCCAGATTGAGCAGGAGAGGCTGTGTACGTTGGAAGTTTTAGTAGGCTAAACAAGTTCAGAGGCCAAGTGTTTGTGGTTCGTTTGAGAGGTTACCAGTGGGAGATGAGGACCAGCAAGAGCTTTCAGGGCGGGCACCTTTAGTGTAGGAGCAATCCCTGGACGTTCACAACATAGGCGTTGAATTTTGGCAGATTGAGCAGGAGAGGCAGTGTACGTTGGAAGTTTTAGTAGGCTAAACAAGTTCAGAGGCCAAGTGTTTGTGGTTCGTTTGAGAGGTTACCAGTGGGAGATGAGGACCAGCAAGAGCTTTCAGGGCTGGCACCATTAGTGTAGGAGCAATCGCTGGACGTTCGCAATTTCGCTGTTGAATTTTGGGCAGATTGAGCAGGAGAGGCTGTGTACGTTGGAAGTTTTAGTAGGCTAAACAAGTTCAGAGGCCAAGTGTTTGTGGTTCGTTTGAGAGGTTACCAGTGGGAGATGAGGACCAGCAAGAGCTTTCAGGGCTGGCACCATTAGTGTAGGAGCAATCGCTGGACGTTCGCAATTTCGGTGTTGAGCTCTGGCCAGATTGAGCAGGAGAGGCTGTGTACGTTGGAAGTTTTAGTAGGCTAAACAAGTTCAGAGGCCAAGTGTTTGTGGTTCGTTTGAGAGGTTACCAGTGGGAGATGAGGACCAGCAAGAGCTTTCAGGGCTGGCGCCTTTAGTGTAGGAGCAATCGCTGGACGTTCGCAATTTCGGTGTTGAGCTCTGGCCAGATTGAGCAGGAGAGGCTGTGTACGTTGGAAGTTTTAGTAGGCTAAACAAGTTCAGAGCCCAAGTGTTTGTGGTTCGTTTGAGAGGTTACCAGTGGGAGATGAGGACCAGCAAGAGCTTTCAGGGCTGGCACCTTTAGTGTAGGAGCAATCCCTGGACGTTCGCAATTTCGGTGTTGAGCTCTGGGCAGATTGAGCAGGAGAGGCTGTGTACGTTGGAAGTTTTAGTAGGCTAAACAAGTTCAGAGGCCAAGTGTTTGTGGTTCGTTTGAGAGGTTACCAGTGGGAGATGAGGACCAGCAAGCGCTTTCAGGGCTGGCACCTTTAGTGTAGGAGCAATCCTGGACGTTCACAACATCGGTGTTGAATTTTGGGCAGATTGAGCAGGAGAGGCTGTGTACGTTGGAAGTTTTAGTAGGCTAAACAAGTTCAGAGGCCAAGTGTTTGTGCTTCGTTTGAGAGGTTACCAGTGGGAGATGAGGACCAGCAAGAGCTTTCAGGGCTGGCACCTTTAGTGTAGGAGCTATCGCTGGACGTTCGCAATTTCGGTGTTGAGCTCTGGCCAGATTGAGCAGGAGAGGCAGTGTACGTTGGAAGTTTTAGTAGGCTAAACAAGTTCAGAGGCCAAGTGTTTGTGGTTCGTTTGAGAGGTTACCAGTGGGAGATGAGGACCAGCAAGAGCTTTCAGGGCTGGCACCTTTAGTGTAGGAGCAATCGCTGGACGTTCGCAATTTCGGTGTTGAGCTCTGGCCAGATTGAGCAGGAGAGGCTGTGTACGTTGGAAGTTTTAGTAGGCTAAACAAGTTCAGAGGCCAAGTGTTTGTGGTTCGTTTGAGAGGTTACCAGTGGGAGATGAGGACTAGCAAGAGCTTTCAGGGCTGGCACCTTTAGTGTAGGAGCAATCGCTGGACGTTCACAACATCGGTGTTGAATTTTGGGCAGATTGAGCAGGAGAGGCTGTGTACGTTGGAAGTTTTAGTAGGCTAAACAAGTTCAGAGGCCAAGTGTTTGTGGTTCGTTTGAGAGGTTACCAGTGGGAGATGAGGACCAGCAAGAGCTTTCAGGGCTGGCACCTTTAGTGTAGGAGCAATCGCTGGACGTTCGCAATTTCGGTGTTGATCTCTGGCCAGATTGAGCAGGAGAGGCTGTGTACGTTGGAAGTTTTAGTAGGCTAAACAAGTTCAGAGGCCAAGTGTTTGTGGTTCGTTTGAGAGGTTACCAGTGGGAGATGAGGACCAGCAAGAGCTTTCAGGGCTGGCACCTTTAGTGTAGGAGCAATCCCTGGACGTTCACAACATCGGTGTTGAGTTTTGGACACATTGAGCAGGAGAGGCTGTGTACGTTGGAAGTTTTAGTAGGCTAAACAAGTTCAGAGGCCAAGTGTTTGTGGTTCGTTTGAGAGGTTACCAGTGGGAGATGAGGACCAGCAAGAGCTTTCAGGGCTGGCACCTTTAGTGTAGGAGCAATCGCTGGACGTTCGCAATTTCGGTGTTGAGCTCTGGCCAGATTGAGCAGGAGAGGCTGTGTACGTTGGAAGTTTTAGTAGGCTAAACGAGTTCAGAGGCCAAGTGTTTGTGGTTCGTTTGAGAGGTTACCAGTGGGAGATGAGGACCAGCAAGAGCTTTCAGGGCTGGCACCTTTAGTGTAGGAGCAATCGCTGGACGTTCGCAATTTCGGTGTTGAGCTCTGGCCAGATTGAGCAGGAGAGGCTGTGTACGTTGGAAGTTTTAGTAGGCTAAACAAGTTCAGAGGCCAAGTGTTTGTGGTTCGTTTGAGAGGTTACCAGTGGGAGATGAGGACCAGCAAGAGCTTTCAGGGCTGGCACCTTTAGTGTAGGAGCAATCCCTGGACGTTCACAACATAGGTGTTGAATTTTGGGCAGATTGAGCAGGAGAGGCAGTGTACGTTGGAAGTTTTAGTAGGCTAAACAAGTTCAGAGGCCAAGTGTTTGTGGTTCGTTTGAGAGGTTACCAGTGGGAGATGAGGACCAGCAAGAGCTTTCAGGGCTGGCACCATTAGTGTAGGAGCAATCGCTGGACGTTCGCAATTTCGGTGTTGAGCTCTGGCCAGATTGAGCAGGAGAGGCTGTGTACGTTGGAAGTTTTAGTAGGCTAAACAAGTTCAGAGGCCAAGTGTTTGTGGTTCGTTTGAGAGGTTACCAGTGGGAGATGAGGACCAGCAAGAGCTTTCAGGGCTGGCACCATTAGTGTAGGAGCAATCGCTGGACGTTCACAACATCGGTGTTGAATTTTGGACACATTGAGCAGGAGAGGCTGTGTACGTTGGAAGTTTTAGTAGGCTAAACAAGTTCAGAGGCCAAGTGTTTGTGGTTCGTTTGAGAGGTTACCAGTGGGAGATGAGGACCAGCAAGAGCTCTCAGGGCTGGCGCCTTTAGTGTAGGAGCAATCGCTGGACGTTCGCAATTTCGGTGTTGAGCTCTGGCCAGATTGAGCAGGAGAGGCTGTGTACGTTGGAAGTTTTAGTAGGCTAAACAAGTTCAGAGCCCAAGTGTTTGTGGTTCGTTTGAGAGGTTACCAGTGGGAGATGAGGACCAGCAAGAGCTTTCAGGGCTGGCACCTTTAGTGTAGGAGCAATCCCTGGACGTTCGCAATTTCGGTGTTGAGCTCTGGCCAGATTGAGCAGGAGAGGCTGTGTACGTTGGAAGTTTTAGTAGGGTAAACGAGTTCAGAGGCCAAGTGTTTGTGGTTCGTTTGAGAGGTTACCAGTGGGAGATGAGGACCAGCAAGAGCTTTCAGGGCTGGCGCCTTTAGTGTAGGAGCAATCGCTGGACGTTCGCAATTTCGGTGTTGAGCTCTGGCCAGATTGAGCAGGAGAGGCTGTGTACGTTGGAAGTTTTAGTAGGCTAAACAAGTTCAGAGGCCAAGTGTTTGTGGTTCGTTTGAGAGGTTACCAGTGGGAGATGAGGACCAGCAAGAGCTTTCAGGGCTGGCACCTTTAGTGTAGGAGCAATCCCTGGACGTTCGCAATTTCGGTGTTGAGCTCTGGCCAGATTGAGCAGGAGAGGCTGTGTACGTTGGAAGTTTTAGTAGGCTAAACAAGTTCAGAGGCCAAGTGTTTGTGGTTCGTTTGAGAGGTTACCAGTGGGAGATGAGGACCAGCAAGAGCTTTCAGGGCTGGCACCTTTAGTGTAGGAGCAATCGCTGGACGTTCACAACATCGGTGTTGAATTTTGGACACATTGAGCAGGAGAGGCTGTGTACGTTGGAAGTTATAGTAGGCTAAACAAGTTCAGAGGCCAAGTGTTTGTGGTTCGTTTGAGAGGTTACCAGTGGGAGATGAGGACCAGCAAGAGCTTTCAGGGCTGGCACCTTTAGTGTAGGAGCAATCGCTGGACGTTCGCAATTTCGGTGTTGAGCTCTGGCCAGATTGAGCAGGAGAGGCTGTGTACGTTGGAAGTTTTAGTAGGCTAAACAAGTTCAGAGGCCAAGTGTTTGTGGTTCGTTTGAGAGGTTACCAGTGGGAGATGAGGACCAGCAAGAGCTTTCAGGGCTGGCACCTTTAGTGTAGGAGCAATCGCTGGACGTTCGCAATTTCGGTGTTGAGCTCTGGCCAGATTGAGCAGGAGAGGCTGTGTACGTTGGAAGTTTTAGTAGGCTAAACAAGTTCAGAGGCCAAGTGTTTGTGGTTCGTTTGAGAGGTTACCAGTGGGAGATGAGGACCAGCAAGAGCTTTCAGGGCTGGCACCTTTAGTGTAGGAGCAATCCCTGGACGTTCACAACATAGGCGTTGAATTTTGGGCAGATTGAGCAGGAGAGGCAGTGTACGTTGGAAGTTTTAGTAGGCTAAACAAGTTCAGAGGCCAAGTGTTTGTGGTTCGTTTGAGAGGTTACCAGTGGGAGATGAGGACCAGCAAGAGCTTTCAGGGCTGGCACCATTAGTGTAGGAGCAATCGCTGGACGTTCGCAATTTCGCTGTTGAATTTTGGGCAGATTGAGCAGGAGAGGCTGTGTACGTTGGAAGTTTTAGTAGGCTAAACAAGTTCAGAGGCCAAGTGTTTGTGGTTCGTTTGAGAGGTTACCAGTGGGAGATGAGGACCAGCAAGAGCTTTCAGGGCTGGCACCATTAGTGTAGGAGCAATCGCTGGACGTTCGCAATTTCGGTGTTGAGCTCTGGCCAGATTGAGCAGGAGAGGCTGTGTACGTTGGAAGTTTTAGTAGGCTAAACAAGTTCAGAGGCCAAGTGTTTGTGGTTCGTTTGAGAGGTTACCAGTGGGAGATGAGGACCAGCAAGAGCTTTCAGGGCTGGCGCCTTTAGTGTAGGAGCAATCGCTGGACGTTCGCAATTTCGGTGTTGAGCTCTGGCCAGATTGAGCAGGAGAGGCTGTGTACGTTGGAAGTTTTAGTAGGCTAAACAAGTTCAGAGCCCAAGTGTTTGTGGTTCGTTTGAGAGGTTACCAGTGGGAGATGAGGACCAGCAAGAGCTTTCAGGGCTGGCACCTTTAGTGTAGGAGCAATCCCTGGACGTTCGCAATTTCGGTGTTGAGCTCTGGGCAGATTGAGCAGGAGAGGCTGTGTACGTTGGAAGTTTTAGTAGGCTAAACAAGTTCAGAGGCCAAGTGTTTGTGGTTCGTTTGAGAGGTTACCAGTGGGAGATGAGGACCAGCAAGCGCTTTCAGGGCTGGCACCTTTAGTGTAGGAGCAATCCCTGGACGTTCACAACATCGGTGTTGAATTTTGGGCAGATTGAGCAGGAGAGGCTGTGTACGTTGGAAGTTTTAGTAGGCTAAACAAGTTCAGAGGCCAAGTGTTTGTGCTTCGTTTGAGAGGTTACCAGTGGGAGATGAGGACCAGCAAGAGCTTTCAGGGCTGGCACCTTTAGTGTAGGAGCTATCGCTGGACGTTCGCAATTTCGGTGTTGAGCTCTGGCCAGATTGAGCAGGAGAGGCAGTGTACGTTGGAAGTTTTAGTAGGCTAAACAAGTTCAGAGCCCAAGTGTTTGTGGTTCGTTTGAGAGGTTACCAGTGGGAGATGAGGACCAGCAAGAGCTTTCAGGGCTGGCACCTTTAGTGTAGGAGCAATCGCTGGACGTTCGCAATTTCGGTGTTGAGCTCTGGCCAGATTGAGCAGGAGAGGCTGTGTACGTTGGAAGTTTTAGTAGGCTAAACAAGTTCAGAGGCCAAGTGTTTGTGGTTCGTTTGAGAGGTTACCAGTGGGAGATGAGGACCAGCAAGAGCTTTCAGGGCTGGCACCTTTAGTGTAGGAGCAATCGCTGGACGTTCACAACATCGGTGTTGAATTTTGGGCAGATTGAGCAGGAGAGGCTGTGTACGTTGGAAGTTTTAGTAGGCTAAACAAGTTCAGAGGCCAAGTGTTTGTGGTTCGTTTGAGAGGTTACCAGTGGGAGATGAGGACCAGCAAGAGCTTTCAGGGCTGGCACCTTTAGTGTAGGAGCAATCGCTGGACGTTCGCAATTTCGGTGTTGATCTCTGGCCAGATTGAGCAGGAGAGGCTGTGTACGTTGGAAGTTTTAGTAGGCTAAACAAGTTCAGAGGCCAAGTGTTTGTGGTTCGTTTGAGAGGTTACCAGTGGGAGATGAGGACCAGCAAGAGCTTTCAGGGCTGGCACCTTTAGTGTAGGAGCAATCCCTGGACGTTCACAACATCGGTGTTGAGTTTTGGACACATTGAGCAGGAGAGGCTGTGTACGTTGGAAGTTTTAGTAGGCTAAACAAGTTCAGAGGCCAAGTGTTTGTGGTTCGTTTGAGAGGTTACCAGTGGGAGATGAGGACCAGCAAGAGCTTTCAGGGCTGGCACCTTTAGTGTAGGAGCAATCGCTGGACGTTCGCAATTTCGGTGTTGAGCTCTGGCCAGATTGAGCAGGAGAGGCTGTGTACGTTGGAAGTTTTAGTAGGCTAAACGAGTTCAGAGGCCAAGTGTTTGTGGTTCGTTTGAGAGGTTACCAGTGGGAGATGAGGACCAGCAAGAGCTTTCAGGGCTGGCACCTTTAGTGTAGGAGCAATCGCTGGACGTTCGCAATTTCGGTGTTGAGCTCTGGCCAGATTGAGCAGGAGAGGCTGTGTACGTTGGAAGTTTTAGTAGGCTAAACAAGTTCAGAGGCCAAGTGTTTGTGGTTCGTTTGAGAGGTTACCAGTGGGAGATGAGGACCAGCAAGAGCTTTCAGGGCTGGCACCTTTAGTGTAGGAGCAATCCCTGGACGTTCACAACATAGGTGTTGAATTTGGGCAGATTGAGCAGGAGAGGCAGTGTACGTTGGAAGTTTTAGTAGGCTAAACAAGTTCAGAGGCCAAGTGTTTGTGGTTCGTTTGAGAGGTTACCAGTGGGAGATGAGGACCAGCAAGAGCTTTCAGGGCTGGCACCATTAGTGTAGGAGCAATCGCTGGACGTTCGCAATTTCGGTGTTGAGCTCTGGCCAGATTGAGCAGGAGAGGCTGTGTACGTTGGAAGTTTTAGTAGGCTAAACAAGTTCAGAGGCCAAGTGTTTGTGGTTCGTTTGAGAGGTTACCAGTGGGAGATGAGGACCAGCAAGAGCTTTCAGGGCTGGCACCATTAGTGTAGGAGCAATCGCTGGACGTTCACAACATCGGTGTTGAATTTTGGACACATTGAGCAGGAGAGGCTGTGTACGTTGGAAGTTTTAGTAGGCTAAACAAGTTCAGAGGCCAAGTGTTTGTGGTTCGTTTGAGAGGTTACCAGTGGGAGATGAGGACCAGCAAGAGCTCTCAGGGCTGGCGCCTTTAGTGTAGGAGCAATCGCTGGACGTTCGCAATTTCGGTGTTGAGCTCTGGCCAGATTGAGCAGGAGAGGCTGTGTACGTTGGAAGTTTTAGTAGGCTAAACAAGTTCAGAGCCCAAGTGTTTGTGGTTCGTTTGAGAGGTTACCAGTTGGAGATGAGGACCAGCAAGAGCTTTCAGGGCTGGCACCTTTAGTGTAGGAGCAATCGCTGGACGTTCGCAATTTCGGTGTTGAGCTCTGGCCAGATTGAGCAGGAGAGGCTGTGTACGTTGGAAGTTTTAGTAGGGTAAACGAGTTCAGAGGCCAAGTGTTTGTGGTTCGTTTGAGAGGTTACCAGTGGGAGATGAGGACCAGCAAGAGCTTTCAGGGCTGGCCCCTTTAGTGTAGGAGCAATCGCTGGACGTTCGCAATTTCGGTGTTGAGCTCTGGCCAGATTGAGCAGGAGAGGCTGTGTACGTTGGAAGTTTTAGTAGGCTAAACAAGTTCAGAGGCCAAGTGTTTGTGGTTCGTTTGAGAGGTTACCAGTGGGAGATGAGGACCAGCAAGAGCTTTCAGGGCTGGCACCTTTAGTGTAGGAGCAATCCCTGGACGTTCACAACATAGGTGTTGAATTTTGGGCAGATTGAGCAGGAGAGGCAGTGTACGTTGGAAGTTTTAGTAGGCTAAACAAGTTCAGAGGCCAAGTGTTTGTGGTTCGTTTGAGAGGTTACCAGTGGAGATGAGGACCAGCAAGAGCTTTCAGGGCTGGCACCATTAGTGTAGGAGCAATCGCTGGACGTTCGCAATTTCGCTGTTGAATTTTGGGCAGATTGAGCAGGAGAGGCTGTGTACGTTGGAAGTTTTAGTAGGCTAAACAAGTTCAGAGGCCAAGTGTTTGTGGTTCGTTTGAGAGGTTACCAGTGGGAGATGAGGACCAGCAAGAGCTTTCAGGGCTGGCACCATTAGTGTAGGAGCAATCGCTGGACGTTCACAACATCGGTGTTGAATTTTGGACACATTGAGCAGGAGAGGCTGTGTACGTTGGAAGTTTTAGTAGGCTAAACAAGTTCAGAGGCCAAGTGTTTGTGGTTCGTTTGAGAGGTTACCAGTGGGAGATGAGGACCAGCAAGAGCTTTCAGGGCTGGCGCCTTTAGTGTAGGAGCAATCGCTGGACGTTCGCAATTTCGGTGTTGAGCTCTGGCCAGATTGAGCAGGAGAGGCTGTGTACGTTGGAAGTTTTAGTAGGCTAAACAAGTTCAGAGGCCAAGTGTTTGTGGTTCGTTTGAGAGGTTACCAGTGGGAGATGAGGACCAGCAAGAGCTTTCAGGGCTGGCACCATTAGTGTAGGAGCAATCGCTGGACGTTCACAACATCGGTGTTGAATTTTGGACACATTGAGCAGGAGAGGCTGTGTACGTTGGAAGTTTTAGTAGGCTAAACAAGTTCAGAGGCCAAGTGTTTGTGGTTCGTTTGAGAGGTTACCAGTGGGAGATGAGGACCAGCAAGAGCTTTCAGGGCTGGCGCCTTTAGTGTAGGAGCAATCGCTGGACGTTCGCAATTTCGGTGTTGAGCTCTGGCCAGATTGAGCAGGAGAGGCTGTGTACGTTGGAAGTTTTAGTAGGCTAAACAAGTTCAGAGGCCAAGTGTTTGTGGTTCGTTTGAGAGGTTACCAGTGGGAGATGAGGACCAGCAAGAGCTTTCAGGGCTGGCACCTTTAGTGTAGGAGCAATCGCTGGACGTTCGCAATTTCGGTGTTGAATTTTGGCCAGATTGAGCAGGAGAGGCTGTGTACGTTGGAAGTTTTAGTAGGCTAAACAAGTTCAGAGGCCAAGTGTTTGTGGTTCGTTTGAGAGGTTACCAGTGGAGATGAGGACCAGCAAGAGCTTTCAGGGCTGGCACCTTTAGTGTAGGAGCAATCGCTGGACGTTCACAACATCGGTGTTGAATTTTGGACACATTGAGCAGGAGAGGCTGTGTACGTTGGAAGTTTTAGTAGGCTAAACAAGTTCAGAGGCCAAGTGTTTGTGGTTCGTTTGAGAGGTTACCAGTGGGAGATGAGGACCAGCAAGAGCTTTCAGGGCTGGCACCTTTAGTGTAGGAGCAATCGCTGGACGTTCGCAATTTCGGTGTTGAGCTCTGGCCAGATTGAGCAGGAGAGGCTGTGTACGTTGGAAGTTTTAGTAGGCTAAACAAGTTCAGAGGCCAAGTGTTTGTGGTTCGTTTGAGAGGTTACCAGTGGGAGATGAGGACCAGCAAGAGCTTTCAGGGCTGGCACCTTTAGTGTAGGAGCAATCGCTGGACGTTCGCAATTTCGGTGTTGAGCTCTGGCCAGATTGAGCAGGAGAGGCTGTGTACGTTGGAAGTTTTAGTAGGCTAAACAAGTTCAGAGGCCAAGTGTTTGTGGTTCGTTTGAGAGGTTACCAGTGGGAGATGAGGACCAGCAAGAGCTTTCAGGGCTGGCACCTTTAGTGTAGGAGCAATCCTGGACGTTCACAACATAGGCGTTGAATTTTGGGCAGATTGAGCAGGAGAGGCTGTGTACGTTGGAAGTTTTAGTAGGCTAAACAAGTTCAGAGGCCAAGTGTTTGTGGTTCGTTTGAGAGGTTACCAGTGGGAGATGAGGACCAGCAAGAGCTTTCAGGGCTGGCACCATTAGTGTAGGAGCAATCGCTGGACGTTCGCAATTTCGGTGTTGAGCTCTGGCCAGATTGAGCAGGAGAGGCTGTGTACGTTGGAAGTTTTAGTAGGCTAAACAAGTTCAGAGGCCAAGTGTTTGTGGTTCGTTTGAGAGGTTACCAGTGGGAGATGAGGACCAGCAAGCGCTTTCAGGGCTGGCACCTTTAGTGTAGGAGCAATCCCTGGACGTTCACAACATCGGTGTTGAATTTTGGGCAGATTGAGCAGGAGAGGCTGTGTACGTTGGAAGTTTTAGTAGGCTAAACAAGTTCAGAGGCCAAGTGTTTGTGCTTCGTTTGAGAGGTTACCAGTGGGAGATGAGGACCAGCAAGAGCTTTCAGGGCTGGCACCTTTAGTGTAGGAGCTATCGCTGGACGTTCACAATTTCGGTGTTGAGCTCTGGCCAGATTGAGCAGGAGAGGCAGTGTACGTTGGAAGTTTTAGTAGGCTAAACAAGTTCAGAGCCCAAGTGTTTGTGGTTCGTTTGAGAGGTTACCAGTGGGAGATGAGGACCAGCAAGAGCTTTCAGGGCTGGCACCTTTAGTGTAGGAGCAATCGCTGGACGTTCGCAATTTCGGTGTTGAGCTCTGGCCAGATTGAGCAGGAGAGGCTGTGTACGTTGGAAGTTTTAGTAGGCTAAACAAGTTCAGAGGCCAAGTGTTTGTGGTTCGTTTGAGAGGTTACCAGTGGGAGATGAGGACCAGCAAGAGCTTTCAGGGCTGGCACCTTTAGTGTAGGAGCAATCGCTGGACGTTCACAACATCGGTGTTGAATTTTGGGCAGATTCAGCAGGAGAGGCTGTGTACGTTGGAAGTTTTAGTAGGCTAAACAAGTTCAGAGGCCAAGTGTTTGTGGTTCGTTTGAGAGGTTACCAGTGGGAGATGAGGACCAGCAAGAGCTTTCAGGGCTGGCACCTTTAGTGTAGGAGCAATCGCTGGACGTTCGCAATTTCGGTGTTGATCTCTGGCCAGATTGAGCAGGAGAGGCTGTGTACGTTGGAAGTTTTAGTAGGCTAAACAAGTTCAGAGGCCAAGTGTTTGTGGTTCGTTTGAGAGGTTACCAGTGGGAGATGAGGACCAGCAAGAGCTTTCAGGGCTGGCACCTTTAGTGTAGGAGCAATCCCTGGACGTTCACAACATCGGTGTTGAGTTTTGGACACATTGAGCAGGAGAGGCTGTGTACGTTGGAAGTTTTAGTAGGCTAAACAAGTTCAGAGGCCAAGTGTTTGTGGTTCGTTTGAGAGGTTACCAGTGGGAGATGAGGACCAGCAAGAGCTTTCAGGGCTGGCACCTTTAGTGTAGGAGCAATCGCTGGACGTTCGCAATTTCGGTGTTGAGCTCTGGCCAGATTGAGCAGGAGAGGCTGTGTACGTTGGAAGTTTAGTAGGCTAAACGAGTTCAGAGGCCAAGTGTTTGTGGTTCGTTTGAGAGGTTACCAGTGGGAGATGAGGACGAGCAAGAGCTTTCAGGGCTGGCACCTTTAGTGTAGGAGCAATCGCTGGACGTTCGCAATTTCGGTGTTGAGCTCTGGCCAGATTGAGCAGGAGAGGCTGTGTACGTTGGAAGTTTTAGTAGGCTAAACAAGTTCAGAGGCCAAGTGTTTGTGGTTCGTTTGAGAGGTTACCAGTGGGAGATGAGGACCAGCAAGAGCTTTCAGGGCTGGCACCTTTAGTGTAGGAGCAATCCCTGGACGTTCACAACATAGGTGTTGAATTTTGGGCAGATTGAGCAGGAGAGGCAGTGTACGTTGGAAGTTTTAGTAGGCTAAACAAGTTCAGAGGCCAAGTGTTTGTGGTTCGTTTGAGAGGTTACCAGTGGGAGATGAGGACCAGCAAGAGCTTTCAGGGCTGGCACCTTTAGTGTAGGAGCAATCGCTGGACGTTCGCAATTTCGCTGTTGAATTTTGGGCAGATTGAGCAGGAGAGGCTGTGTACGTTGGAAGTTTTAGTAGGCTAAACAAGTTCAGAGGCCAAGTGTTTGTGGTTCGTTTGAGAGGTTACCAGTGGGAGATGAGGACCAGCAAGAGCTTTCAGGGCTGGCACCATTAGTGTAGGAGCAATCGCTGGACGTTCGCAATTTCGGTGTTGAGCTCTGGCCAGATTGAGCAGGAGAGGCTGTGTACGTTGGAAGTTTTAGTAGGCTAAACAAGTTCAGAGGCCAAGTGTTTGTGGTTCGTTTGAGAGGTTACCAGTGGGAGATGAGGACCAGCAAGAGCTTTCAGGGCTGGCACCATTAGTGTAGGAGCAATCGCTGGACGTTCACAACATCGGTGTTGAATTTTGGACACATTGAGCAGGAGAGGCTGTGTACGTTGGAAGTTTTAGTAGGCTAAACAAGTTCAGAGGCCAAGTGTTTGTGGTTCGTTTGAGAGGTTACCAGTGGGAGATGAGGACCAGCAAGAGCTCTCAGGGCTGGCGCCTTTAGTGTAGGAGCAATCGCTGGACGTTCGCAATTTCGGTGTTGAGCTCTGGCCAGATTGAGCAGGAGAGGCTGTGTACGTTGGAAGTTTTAGTAGGCTAAACAAGTTCAGAGCCCAAGTGTTTGTGGTTCGTTTGAGAGGTTACCAGTGGGAGATGAGGACCAGCAAGAGCTTTCAGGGCTGGCACCTTTAGTGTAGGAGCAATCCCTGGACGTTCGCAATTTCGGTGTTGAGCTCTGGCCAGATTGAGCAGGAGAGGCTGCGTACGTTGGAAGTTTTAGTAGGCTAAACAAGTTCAGAGGCCAAGTGTTTGTGGTTCGTTTGAGAGGTTACCAGTGGGAGATGAGGACCAGCAAGAGCTTTCAGGGCTGGCACCTTTAGTGTAGGAGCTATCGCTGGACGTTCACAATTTCGGTGTTGAGCTCTGGCCAGATTGAGCAGGAGAGGCAGTGTACGTTGGAAGTTTTAGTAGGCTAAACAAGTTCAGAGGCCAAGTGTTTGTGGTTCGTTTGAGAGGTTACCAGTGGGAGATGAGGACCAGCAAGAGCTTTCAGGGCTGGCACCTTTAGTGTAGGAGCAATCGCTGGACGTTCACAATTTCGGTGTTGAGCTCTGGCCAGATTGAGCAGGAGAGGCAGTGTACGTTGGAAGTTTTAGTAGGCTAAACAAGTTCAGAGCCCAAGTGTTTGTGGTTCGTTTGAGAGGTTACCAGTGGGAGATGAGGACCAGCAAGAGCTTTCAGGGCTGGCACCTTTAGTGTAGGAGCAATCGCTGGACGTTCGCAATTTCGGTGTTGAGCTCTGGCCAGATTGAGCAGGAGAGGCTGTGTACGTTGGAAGTTTTAGTAGGCTAAACAAGTTCAGAGGCCAAGTGTTTGTGGTTCATTTGAGAGGTTACCAGTGGGAGATGAGGACCAGCAAGAGCTTTCAGGGCTGGCACCTTTAGTGTAGGAGCAATCGCTGGACGTTCACAACATCGGTGTTGAATTTTGGGCAGATTCAGCAGGAGAGGCTGTGTACGTTGGAAGTTTTAGTAGGCTAAACAAGTTCAGAGGCCAAGTGTTTGTGGTTCGTTTGAGAGGTTACCAGTGGGAGATGAGGACCAGCAAGAGCTTTCAGGGCTGGCACCTTTAGTGTAGGAGCAATCGCTGGACGTTCGCAATTTCGGTGTTGATCTCTGGCCAGATTGAGCAGGAGAGGCTGTGTACGTTGGAAGTTTTAGTAGGCTAAACAAGTTCAGAGGCCAAGTGTTTGTGGTTCGTTTGAGAGGTTACCAGTGGGAGATGAGGACCAGCAAGAGCTTTCAGGGCTGGCACCTTTAGTGTAGGAGCAATCCCTGGACGTTCACAACATCGGTGTTGAGTTTTGGACACATTGAGCAGGAGAGGCTGTGTACGTTGGAAGTTTTAGTAGGCTAAACAAGTTCAGAGGCCAAGTGTTTGTGGTTCGTTTGAGAGGTTACCAGTGGGAGATGAGGACCAGCAAGAGCTTTCAGGGCTGGCACCTTTAGTGTAGGAGCAATCGCTGGACGTTCGCAATTTCGGTGTTGAGCTCTGGCCAGATTGAGCAGGAGAGGCTGTGTACGTTGGAAGTTTTAGTAGGGTAAACGAGTTCAGAGGCCAAGTGTTTGTGGTTCGTTTGAGAGGTTACCAGTGGGAGATGAGGACCAGCAAGAGCTTTCAGGGCTGGCACCTTTAGTGTAGGAGCAATCGCTGGACGTTCACAATTTCGGTGTTGAGCTCTGGCCAGATTGAGCAGGAGAGGCTGTGTACGTTGGAAGTTTTAGTAGGCTAAACAAGTTCAGAGGCCAAGTGTTTGTGGTTCGTTTGAGAGGTTACCAGTGGGAGATGAGGACCAGCAAGAGCTTTCAGGGCTAGCACCTTTAGTGTAGGAGCAATCCCTGGACGTTCACAACATAGGTGTTGAATTTTGGGCAGATTGAGCAGGAGAGGCAGTGTACGTTGGAAGTTTTAGTAGGCTAAACAAGTTCAGAGGCCAAGTGTTTGTGGTTCGTTTGAGAGGTTACCAGTGGGAGATGAGGACCAGCAAGAGCTTTCAGGGCTGGCACCATTAGTGTAGGAGCAATCGCTGGACGTTCGCAATTTCGCTGTTGAATTTTGGGCAGATTGAGCAGGAGAGGCTGTGTACGTTGGAAGTTTTAGTAGGCTAAACAAGTTCAGAGGCCAAGTGTTTGTGGTTCGTTTGAGAGGTTACCAGTGGGAGATGAGGACCAGCAAGAGCTTTCAGGGCTGGCACCATTAGTGTAGGAGCAATCGCTGGACGTTCGCAATTTCGGTGTTGAGCTCTGGCCAGATTGAGCAGGAGAGGCTGTGTACGTTGGAAGTTTTAGTAGGCTAAACAAGTTCAGAGGCCAAGTGTTTGTGGTTCGTTTGAGAGGTTACCAGTGGGAGATGAGGACCAGCAAGAGCTTTCAGGGCTGGCACCATTAGTGTAGGAGCAATCGCTGGACGTTCACAACATCGGTGTTGAATTTTGGACACATTGAGCAGGAGAGGCTGTGTACGTTGGAAGTTTTAGTAGGCTAAACAAGTTCAGAGGCCAAGTGTTTGTGGTTCGTTTGAGAGGTTACCAGTGGGAGATGAGGACCAGCAAGAGCTTTCAGGGCTGGCGCCTTTAGTGTAGGAGCAATCGCTGGACGTTCGCAATTTCGGTGTTGAGCTCTGGCCAGATTGAGCAGGAGAGGCTGTGTACGTTGGAAGTTTTAGTAGGCTAAACAAGTTCAGAGGCCAAGTGTTTGTGGTTCGTTTGAGAGGTTACCAGTGGGAGATGAGGACCAGCAAGAGCTTTCAGGGCTGGCACCTTTAGTGTAGGAGCAATCCCTGGACGTTCGCAATTTCGGTGTTGAGCTCTGGCCAGATTGAGCAGGAGAGGCTGTGTACGTTGGAAGTTTTAGTAGGCTAAACAAGTTCAGAGGCCAAGTGTTTGTGGTTCGTTTGAGAGGTTACCAGTGGGAGATGAGGACCAGCAAGAGCTTTCAGGGCTGGCACCTTTAGTGTAGGAGCAATCGCTGGACGTTCGCAATTTCGGTGTTGAATTTTGGACACATTGAGCAGGAGAGGCTGTGTACGTTGGAAGTTATAGTAGGCTAAACAAGTTCAGAGGCCAAGTGTTTGTGGTTCGTTTGAGAGGTTACCAGTGGGAGATGAGGACCAGCAAGAGCTTTCAGGGCTGGCACCTTTAGTGTAGGAGCAATCGCTGGACGTTCGCAATTTCGGTGTTGAGCTCTGGCCAGATTGAGCAGGAGAGGCTGTGTACGTTGGAAGTTTTAGTAGGCTAAACAAGTTCAGAGGCCAAGTGTTTGTGGTTCGTTTGAGAGGTTACCAGTGGGAGATGAGGACCAGCAAGAGCTTTCAGGGCTGGCACCATTAGTGTAGGAGCAATCGCTGGACGTTCGCAATTCGGTGTTGAGCTCTGGCCAGATTGAGCAGGAGAGGCTGTGTACGTTGGAAGTTTTAGTAGGCTAAACAAGTTCAGAGGCCAAGTGTTTGTGGTTCGTTTGAGAGGTTACCAGTGGGAGATGAGGACCAGCAAGAGCTTTCAGGGCTGGCACCATTAGTGTAGGAGCAATCGCTGGACGTTCACAACATCGGTGTTGAATTTTGGACACATTGAGCAGGAGAGGCTGTGTATTTTAGTAGGCTAAACAAGTCAGAGGCCAAGTGTTTGTGGTTCGTTTGAGAGGTTACCAGTGGGAGATGAGGACCAGCAAGAGCTTTCAGGGCTGGCGCCTTTAGTGTAGGAGCAATCGCTGGACGTTCGCAATTTCGGTGTTGAGCTCTGGCCAGATTGAGCAGGAGAGGCTGTGTACGTTGGAAGTTTTAGTAGGCTAAACAAGTTCAGAGCCCAAGTGTTTGTGGTTCGTTTGAGAGGTTACCAGTGGGAGAGGAGGACCAGCAAGAGCTTTCAGGGCTGGCACCTTTAGTGTAGGAGCAATCCCTGGACGTTCGCAATTTCGGTGTTGAGCTCTGGGCAGATTGAGCAGGAGAGGCTGTGTACGTTGGAAGTTTAGTAGGCTAAACAAGTTCAGAGGCCAAGTGTTTGTGGTTCGTTTGAGAGGTTACCAGTGGGAGATGAGGGACCAGCAAGCGCTTTCAGGGCTGGCACCTTTAGTGTAGGAGCAATCCCTGGACGTTCACAACATCGGTGTTGAATTTTGGGCAGATTGAGCATGAGAGGCAGTGTACGTTGGAAGTTTTAGTAGGCTAAACAAGTTCAGAGGCCAAGTGTTTGTGGTTCGTTGAGAGGTTACCAGTGGGAGATGAGGACCAGCAAGAGCTTTCAGGCTGGCACCTTTAGTGTAGGAGCAATCGCTGGACGTTCACAACATCGGTGTTGAATTTTGGGCAGATTCAGCAGGAGAGGCTGTGTACGTTGGAAGTTTTAGTAGGCTAAACAAGTTCAGAGGCCAAGTGTTTGTGGTTCGTTTGAGAGGTTACCAGTGGAGATGAGGACCAGCAAGAGCTTTCAGGGCTGGCACCTTAGTGTAGGAGCAATCGCTGGACGTTCGCAATTTCGGTGTTGAGCTCTGGCCAGATTGAGCAGGAGAGGCTGTGTACGTTGGAAGTTTTAGTAGGCTAAACAAGTTCAGAGGCCAAGTGTTTGTGGTTCGTTTGAGAGGTTACCAGTGGGAGATGAGGACCAGCAAGAGCTTTCAGGGCTGGCACCTTAGTGTAGGAGCAATCCCTGGACCGTTCACAACATCGGTGTTGAGTTTTGGACACATTGAGCAGGAGAGGCTGTGTACGTTGGAAGTTTTAGTAGGCTAAACAAGTTCAGAGGCCAAGTGTTTGTGGTTCGTTTGAGAGGTACCAGTGGGAGATGAGGACCAGCAAGAGCTTTCAGGGCTGGCACCTTTAGTGTAGGAGCAATCGCTGGACGTTCGCAATTTCGGTGTTGAGCTCTGGCCAGATTGAGCAGGAGAGGCTGTGTACGTTGGAAGTTTTAGTAGGCTAAACGAGTTCAGAGGCCAAGTGTTTGTGGTTTCGTTTGAGAGGTTACCAGTGGGAGATGAGGACCAGCAAGAGCTTTCAGGGCTGGCACCTTTAGTGTAGGAGCAATCGCTGGACGTTCGCAATTTCGGTGTTGAGCTCTGGCCAGATTGAGCAGGAGAGGCTGTGTACGTTGGAAGTTTAGTAGGCTAAACAAGTTCAGAGGCCAAGTGTTTGTGGTTCGTTTGAGAGGTTACCAGTGGGAGATGAGGACCAGCAGAGCTTTCAGGGCTGGCACCTTTAGTGTAGGAGCAATCCCTGGACGTTCACAACATAGGTGTTGAATTTTGGGCAGATTGAGCAGGAGAGGCAGTGTACGTTGGAAGTTTTAGTAGGCTAAACAAGTTCAGAGGCCAAGTGTTTGTGGTTCGTTTGAGAGGTTACCAGTGGGAGATGAGGACCAGCAAGAGCTTTCAGGGCTGGCACCATTAGTGTAGGAGCAATCGCTGGACGTTCGCAATTTCGCTGTTGAATTTTGGGCAGATTGAGCAGGAGAGGCTGTGTACGTTGGAAGTTTTAGTAGGCTAAACAAGTTCAGAGGCCAAGTGTTTGTGGTTCGTTTGAGAGGTTACCAGTGGGAGATGAGGACCAGCAAGAGCTTTCAGGGCTGGCACCATTAGTGTAGGAGCAATCGCTGGACGTTCGCAATTTCGGTGTTGAGCTCTGGCCAGATTGAGCAGGAGAGGCTGTGTACGTGGAAGTTTTAGTAGGCTAAACAAGTTCAGAGGCCAAGTGTTTGTGTTCGTTTGAGAGGTACCAGTGGGAGATGAGGACCAGCAAGAGCTTTCAGGGCTGGCGCCTTTAGTGGTAGGAGCAATCGCTGGACGTTCGCAATTTCGGTGTTGAGCTCTGGCCAGATTGAGCAGGGGAGGCTGTGTACGTTGGAAGTTTTAGTAGGCTAAACAAGTTCAGAGCCCAAGTGTTTGTGGTTCGTTTGAGAGGTTACCAGTGGGAGATGAGGACCAGCAAGAGCTTTCAGGGCTGGCACCTTTAGTGTAGGAGCAATCCCTGGACGTTCGCAATTTCGGTGTTGAGCTCTGGCCAGATTGAGCAGGAGAGGCTGTGTACGTTGGAAGTTTTAGTAGGCTAAACAAGTTCAGAGGCCAAGTGTTTGTGGTTCGTTTGAGAGGTTACCAGTGGGAGATGAGGACCAGCAAGAGCTTTCAGGGCTGGCACCTTTAGTGTAGGAGCAATCGCTGACGTTCACAACATCGGTGTTGACTTTTGGACACATTGAGCAGGAGAGGCTGTGTACGTTGGAAGTTATAGTAGGCTAAACAAGTTCAGAGGCCAAGTGTTTGTGGTTCGTTGAGAGGTTACCAGTGGGAGATGAGGACCAGCAAGAGCTTTCAGGGCTGGCACCTTTAGTGTAGGAGCAATCGCTGGACGTTCGCAATTTCGGTGTTGAGCTCTGGCCAGATTGAGCAGGAGAGGCTGTGTACGTTGGAAGTTTTAGTAGGCTAAACAAGTTCAGAGGCCAAGTGTTTGTGGTTCGTTTGAGAGGTTACCAGTGGGAGATGAGGACCAGCAAGAGCTTTCAGGGCTGGCACCTTTAGTGTAGGAGCAATCCTGGACGTTCACAACATCGGTGTTGAGTTTTGGACACATTGAGCAGGAGAGGCTGTGTACGTTGGAAGTTTAGTAGGCTAAACAAGTTCAGAGGCCAAGTGTTTGTGGTTCGTTTGAGAGGTTACCAGTGGGAGATGAGGACCAGCAAGAGCTTTCCAGGGCTGGCACCTTTAGTGTAGGAGCAATCGCTGGACGTTCACAATTTCGGTGTTGAGCTCTGGCCAGATTGAGCAGGAGAGGCTGTGTACGTTGGAAGTTTTAGTAGGGTAACAAGTTCAGAGGCCAAGTGTTTGTGGTTCGTTTGAGAGGTTACCAGTGGGAGATGAGGACCAGCAAGAGCTTTCAGGGCTGGCACCTTTAGTGTAGAGCAATCGCTGGACGTTCGCAATTTCGGTGTTGAGCTCTGGCCAGATTGAGCAGGAGAGGCTGTGTACGTTGGAAGTTTTAGTAGGCTAAACAAGTTCAGAGGCCAAGTGTTTGTGGTTCGTTTGAGAGGTTACCAGTGGGAGATGAGGACCAGCAAGAGCTTTCAGGGCTGGCACCTTTAGTGTAGGAGCAATCCCTGGACGTTCACAACATCGGTGTTGAATTTTGGGCAGATTGAGCAGGAGAGGCTGTGTACGTTGGAAGTTTTAGTAGGCTAAACAAGTTCAGAGGCCAAGTGTTTGTGGTTCGTTTGAGAGGTTACCAGTGGGAGATGAGGACCAGCAAGAGCTTTCAGGGCTGGCACCATTAGTGTAGGAGCAATCGCTGGACGTTCGCAATTTCGCTGTTGAATTTTGGGCAGATTGAGCAGGAGAGGCTGTGTACGTTGGAAGTTTTAGTAGGCTAAACAAGTTCAGAGGCCAAGTGTTTGTGGTTCGTTTGAGAGGTTACCAGTGGGAGATGAGGACCAGCAAGAGCTTTCAGGGCTGGCACCATTAGTGTAGGAGCAATCGCTGGACGTTCGCAATTTCGGTGTTGAGCTCTGGCCAGATTGAGCAGGAGAGGCTGTGTACGTTGGAAGTTTTAGTAGGCTAAACAAGTTCAGAGGCCAAGTGTTTGTGGTTCGTTTGAGAGGTTACCAGTGGGAGATGAGGACCAGCAAGAGCTTTCAGGGCTGGCACCATTAGTGTAGGAGCAATCGCTGGACGTTCACAACATCGGTGTTGAATTTTGGACACATTGAGCAGGAGAGGCTGTGTACGTTGGAAGTTTTAGTAGGCTAAACAAGTTCAGAGGCCAAGTGTTTGTGGTTCGTTTGAGAGGTTACCAGTGGGAGATGAGGACCAGCAAGAGCTTTCAGGGCTGGCGCCTTTAGTGTAGGAGCAATCGCTGGACGTTCGCAATTTCGGTGTTGAGCTCTGGCCAGATTGAGCAGGAGAGGCTGTGTACGTTGGATGGAAGTTTTAGTAGGCTAAACAAGTTCAGAGGCCAAGTGTTTGTGGTTCGTTTGAGAGGTTACCAGTGGGAGATGAGGACCAGCAAGAGCTTTCAGGGCTGGCACCATTAGTGTAGGAGCAATCCCTGGACGTTCGCAATTTCGGTGTTGAGCTCTGGCCAGATTGAGCAGGAGAGGCTGTGTACGTTGGAAGTTTTAGTAGGCTAAACAAGTTCAGAGGCCAAGTGTTTGTGGTTCGTTTGAGAGGTTACCAGTGGGAGATGAGGACCAGCAAGAGCTTTCAGGGCTGGCACCTTTAGCGTAGGAGCAATCGCTGGACGTTTGCAATTTCGGTGTTGAGCTCTGGCCAGATTGAGCAGGAGAGGCTGTGTACGTTGGAAGTTTTAGTAGGCTAAACAAGTTCAGAGCCAAGTGTTTGTGGTTCGTTTGAGAGGTTACCAGTGGGAGATGAGGACCAGCAAGAGCTTTCAGGGCTGGCACCTTTAGTGTAGGAGCAATCCCTGGATGTTCGCAATTTCGCTGTTGAATTTTGGGCAGATTGAGCAGGAGAGGCTGTGTACGTTGGAAGTTTTAGTAGGCTAAACAAGTTCAGAGGCCAAGTGTTTGTGGTTCGTTTGAGAGGTTACCAGTGGGAGATGAGGACCAGCAAGAGCTTTCAGTGCTGGCACCATTAGTGTAGGAGCAATCGCTGGACGTTCATAACATCGGTGTTGAATTTTGGTCACATTGAGCAGGAGAGGCTGTGTACGTTGGAAGTTTTAGTAGGCTAAACAAGTTCAGAGGCCAAGTGTTTGTGGTTCGTTTGAGAGGTTACCAGTGGGAGATGAGGACCAGCAAGAGCTTTCAGGGCTGGCACCTTTAGTGTAGGAGCAATCCCTGGACGTTCGCAATTTCGGTGTTGAGCTCTGGCCAGATTGAGCAGGAGAGGCTGTGTACGTTGGAAGTTTTAGTAGGCTAAACAAGTTCAGAGGCCAAGTGTTTGTGGTTCGTTTGAGAGGTTACCAGTGGGAGATGAGGACCAGCAAGAGCTTTCAGGGCTGGCACCTTTAGTGTAGGAGCTATCGCTGGACGTTCGCAATTTCGGTGTTGAGCTCTGGCCAGATTGAGCAGGAGAGGCTGTGTACGTTGGAAGTTTTAGTAGGCTAAACAAGTTCAGAGGCCAAGTGTTTGTGGTTCGTTTGAGAGGTTACCAGTGGGAGATGAGGACCAGCAAGAGCTTTCAGGGCTGGCACCTTTAGTGTAGGAGCAATCGCTGGACGTTCACAACATCGGTGTTGAATTTTGGACACATTGAGCAGGAGAGGCTGTGTACGTTGGAAGTTATAGTAGGCTAAACAAGTTCAGAGGCCAAGTGTTTGTGGTTCGTTTGAGAGGTTACCAGTGGGAGATGAGGACCAGCAAGAGCTTTCAGGGCTGGCGCCTTTAGTGTAGGAGCAATCGCTGGACGTTCGCAATTTCGGTGTTGAGCTCTGGCCAGATTGAGCAGGAGAGGCTGTGTACGTTGGAAGTTTTAGTAGGCTAAACAAGTTCAGAGGCCAAGTGTTTGTGGTTCGTTTGAGAGGTTACCAGTGGGAGACGAGGACCAGCAAGAGCTTTCAGGGCTGGCACCTTTAGTGTAGGAGCAATCGCTGGACGTTCGCAATTTCGGTGTTGAGCTCTGAGCAGATTGAGCAGGAGAGGCTGTGTACGTTGGAAGTTTTAGTAGGCTAAACAAGTTCAGAGGCCAAGTGTTTGTGGTTCGTTTGAGAGGTTACCAGTGGGAGATGAGGACCAGCAAGAGCTTTCAGGGCTGGCGCCTTTAGTGTAGGAGCAATCGCTGGACGTTCGCAATTTCGGAGTTGAGCTCTGGCCAGATTGAGCAGGAGAGGCTGTGTACATTGGAAGTTTTAGTAGGCTAAACAAGTTCAGAGGCCAAGTGTTTGTGGTTCGTTTGAGAGGTTACCAGTGGGAGATGAGGACCAGCAAGAGCTTTCAGGGCTGGCACCTTTAGTGTAGAAGCAATCGCTGGACGTTCGCAATTTCGGTGTTGAGCTCTGGCCAGATTGAGCAGGAGAGGCTGTGTACGTTGGAAGTTTTAGTAGGCTAAACAAGTTCAGAGCCCAAGTGTTTGTGGTTCGTTTGAGAGGTTACCAGTGGGAGATGAGGACCAGCAAGAGCTTTCAGGGCTGGCACCTTTAGTGTAGGAGCAATCGCTGGACGTTCGCAATTTCGGTGTTGAGCTCTGGCTAGATTGAGCAGGAGAGGCTGTGTACGTTGGAAGTTTTAGTAGGCTAAACAAGTTCAGAGGCCAAGTGTTTGTGGTTCGTTTGAGAGGTTACCAGTGGGAGATGAGGACCAGCAAGAGCTTTCAGGGCTGGCACCTTTAGTGTAGGAGCAATCGCTGGACGTTCGCAATTTCGGTGTTGAGCTCTGGCCAGATTGAGCAGGAGAGGCTGTGTACGTTGGAAGTTTTAGTAGGCTAAACAAGTTCAGAGGCCAAGTGTTTGTGGTTCGTTTGAGAGGTTACCAGTGGGAGATGAGGACCAGCAAGAGCTTTCAGGGCTGGCACCTTTAGTGTAGGAGAAATCCCTGGACGTTCACAACATCGGTGTTGAGTTTTGGACACATTGAGCAGGAGAGGCTGTGTACGTTGGAAGTTTTAGTAGGCTAAACAAGTTCAGAGGCCAAGTGTTTGTGGTTCGTTTGAGAGGTTACCAGTGGGAGATGAGGACCAGCAAGAGCTTTCAGGGCTGGCACCTTTAGTGTAGGAGCAATCGCTGGACGTTCGCAATTTCGGTGTTGAGCTCTGGCCAGATTGAGCAGGAGAGGCTGTGTACGTTGGAAGTTTTAGTAGGCTAAACGAGTTCAGAGGCCAAGTGTTTGTGGTTCGTTTGAGAGGTTACCAGTGGGAGATGAGGACCAGCAAGAGCTTTCAGGGCTGGCACCTTTAGTGTAGGAGCAATCGCTGGACGTTCGCAATTTCGGTGTTGAGCTCTGGCCAGATTGAGCAGGAGAGGCTATGTACGTTGGAAGTTTTAGTAGGCTAAACAAGTTCAGAGGCCAAGTGTTTGTGGTTCGTTTGAGAGGTTACCAGTGGGAGATGAGGACCAGCAAGAGCTTTCAGGGCTGGCACCTTTAGTGTAGGAGCAATCCCTGGACGTTCACAACAGAGGTGTTGAATTTTGGGCAGATTGAGCAGGAGAGGCTGTGTACGTTGGAAGTTTTAGTAGGCTAAACAAGTTCAGAGGCCAAGTGTTTGTGGTTCGTTTGAGAGGTTACCAGTGGGAGATGAGGACCAGCAAGAGCTTTCAGGGCTGGCACCATTAGTGTAGGAGCAATCGCTGGACGTTCGCAATTTCGCTGTTGAATTTTGGGCAGATTGAGCAGGAGAGGCTGTGTACATTGGAAGTTTTAGTAGGCTAAACAAGTTCAGAGGCCAAGTGTTTGTGGTTCGTTTGAGAGGTTACCAGTGGGAGATGAGGACCAGCAAGAGCTTTCAGGGCTGGCACCATTAGTGTAGGAGCAATCGCTGGACGTTCGCAATTTCGGTGTTGAGCTCTGGCCAGATTGAGCAGGAGAGGCAGTGTACGTTGGAAGTTTTAGTAGGCTAAACAAGTTCAGAGGCCAAGTGTTTGTGGTTCGTTTGAGAGGTTACCAGTGGGAGATGAGGACCAGCAAGAGCTTTCAGGGCTGGCACCATTAGTGTAGGAGCAATCGCTGGACGTTCACAACATCGGTGTTGAATTTTGGACACATTGAGCAGGAGAGGCTGTGTACGTTGGAAGTTTTAGTAGGCTAAACAAGTTCAGAGGCCAAGTGTTTGTGGTTCATTTGAGAGGTTACCAGTGGGAGATGAGGACCAGCAAGAGCTTTCAGGGCTGGCACCTTTAGTGTAGGAGCAATCGCTGGACGTTCGCAATTTCGGTGTTGAGCTCTGGCCAGATTGAGCAGGAGAGGCTGTGTACGTTGGAAGTTTTAGTAGGCTAAACAAGTTCAGAGGCCAAGTGTTTGTGGTTCGTTTGAGAGGTTACCAGTGGGAGATGAGGACCAGCAAGAGCTTTCAGGGCTGGCACCTTTAGTGTAGGAGCAATCGCTGGACGTTCACAACATCGGTGTTGAATTTTGGACACATTGAGCAGGAGAGGCTGTGTACGTTGGAAGTTATAGTAGGCTAAACAAGTTCAGAGGCCAAGTGTTTGTGGTTCGTTTGAGAGGTTACCAGTGGGAGATGAGGACCAGCAAGAGCTTTCAGGGCTGGCACCTTTAGTGTAGGAGCAATCCCTGGACGTTCACAACATCGGTGTTGAGTTTTGGACACATTGAGCAGGAGAGGCTGTGTACGTTGGAAGTTTTAGTAGGCTAAACAAGTTCAGAGGCCAAGTGTTTGTGGTTCGTTTGAGAGGTTACCAGTGGGAGATGAGGACCAGCAAGAGCTTTCAGGGCTGGCACCTTTAGTGTAGGAGCAATCGCTGGACGTTCGCAATTTCGGTGTTGAGCTCTGGCCAGATTGAGCAGGAGAGGCTGTGTACGTTGGAAGTTTTAGTAGGCTAAACGAGTTCAGAGGCCAAGTGTTTGTGGTTCGTTTGAGAGGTTACCAGTGGGAGATGAGGACCAGCAAGAGCTTTCAGGCCTGGCACCTTTAGTGTAGGAGCAATCGCTGGACGTTCGCAATTTCGGTGTTGAGCTCTGGCCAGATTGAGCAGGAGAGGCTGTGTACGTTGGAAGTTTTAGTAGGCTAAACAAGTTCAGAGGCCAAGTGTTTGTGGTTCGTTTGAGAGGTTACCAGTGGGAGATGAGGACCAGCAAGAGCTTTCAGGGCTGGCACCTTTAGTGTAGGAGCAATCCCTGGACGTTCGCAATTTCGGTGTTGAGCTCTGGCCAGATTGAGCAGGAGAGGCTGTGTACGTTGGAAGTTTTAGTAGGCTAAACAAGTTCAGAGGCCAAGTGTTTGTGGTTCGTTTGAGAGGTTACCAGTGGGAGATGAGGACCAGCAAGAGCTTTCAGGGCTGGCACCTTTAGTATAGGAGCAATCGCTGGACGTTCACAACATCGGTGTTGACTTTTGGACACATTGAGCAGGAGAGGCTGTGTACGTTGGAAGTTATAGTAGGCTAAACAAGTTCAGAGGCCAAGTGTTTGTGGTTCGTTTGAGAGGTTACCAGTGGGAGATGAGGACCAGCAAGAGCTTTCAGGGCTGGCGCCTTTAGTGTAGGAGCAATCCCTGGACGTTCGCAATTTCGGTGTTGAGCTCTGGCCAGATTGAGCAGGAGAGGCTGTGTACGTTGGAAGTTTTAGTAGGCTAAACAAGTTCAGAGGCCAAGTGTTTGTGGTTCGTTTGAGAGGTTACCAGTGGGAGATGAGGACCAGCAAGAGCTTTCAGTGCTGGCACCTTTAGTGTAGGAGCAATCGCTGGACGTTCGCAATTTCGGTGTTGAGCTCTGGGCAGATTGAGCAGGAGAGGCTGTGTACGTTGGAAGTTTTAGTAGGCTAAACAAGTTCAGAGGCCAAGTGTTTGTGGTTCGTTTGAGAGGTTACCAGTGGGAGATGAGGACCAGCAAGAGCTTTCAGGGCTGGCGCCTTTAGTGTAGGAGCAATTGCTGGACGTTCGCAATTTCGGAGTTGAGCTCTGGCCAGATTGAGCAGGAGAGGCTGTGTACATTGGAAGTTTTAGTAGGCTAAACAAGTTCAGAGGCCAAGTGTTTGTGGTTCGTTTGAGAGGTTACCAGTGGGAGATGAGGACCAGCAAGAGCTTTCAGGGCTGGCACCTTTAGTGTAGGAGCAATCGCTGGACGTTCGCAATTTCGGTGTTGATCTCTGGCCAGATTGAGCAGGAGAGGCTGTGTACGTTGGAAGTTTTAGTAGGCTAAACAAGTTCAGAGGCCAAGTGTTTGTGGTTCGTTTGAGAGGTTACCAGTGGGAGATGAGGACCAGCAAGAGCTTTCAGGGCTGGCACCTTTAGTGTAGGAGCAATCGCTGGACGTTCGCAATTTCGGTGTTGAGCTCTGGCCAGATTGAGCAGGAGAGGCTGTGTACGTTGGAAGTTTTAGTAGGCTAAACGAGTTCAGAGGCCAAGTGTTTGTGGTTCGTTTGAGAGGTTACCAGTGGGAGATGAGGACCAGCAAGAGCTTTCAGGGCTGGCACCTTTAGTGTAGGAGCAATCGCTGGACGTTCGCAATTTCGGTGTTGAGCTCTGGCCAGATTGAGCAGGAGAGGCTGTGTACGTTGGAAGTTTTAGTAGGCTAAACAAGTTCAGAGGCCAAGTGTTTGTGGTTCGTTTGAGAGGTTACCAGTGGGAGATGAGGACCAGCAAGAGCTTTCAGGGCTGGCACCATTAGTGTAGGAGCAATCGCTGGACGTTCGCAATTTCGCTGTTGAATTTTGGGCAGATTGAGCAGGAGAGGCTGTGTACGTTGGAAGTTTTAGTAGGCTAAACAAGTTCAGAGGCCAAGTGTTTGTGGTTCGTTTGAGAGGTTACCAGTGGGAGATGAGGACCAGCAAGAGCTTTCAGGGCTGGCACCATTAGTGTAGGAGCAATCGCTGGACGTTCGCAATTTCGGTGTTGAGCTCTGGCCAGATTGAGCAGGAGAGGCTGTGTACGTTGGAAGTTTTAGTAGGCTAAACAAGTTCAGAGGCCAAGTGTTTGTGGTTCGTTTGAGAGGTTACCAGTGGGAGATGAGGACCAGCAAGAGCTTTCAGGGCTGGCACCATTAGTGTAGGAGCAATCGCTGGACGTTCGCAATTTCGGTGTTGAGCTCTGGCCAGATTGAGCAGGAGAGGCTGTGTACGTTGGAAGTTTTAGTAGGCTAAACAAGTTCAGAGGCCAAGTGTTTGTGGTTCGTTTGAGAGGTTACCAGTGGGAGATGAGGACCAGCAAGAGCTTTCAGGGCTGGCACCATTAGTGTAGGAGCAATCGCTGGACGTTCACAACATCGGTGTTGAATTTTGGACACATTGAGCAGGAGAGGCTGTGTACGTTGGAAGTTTTAGTAGGCTAAACAAGTTCAGAGGCCAAGTGTTTGTGGTTCGTTTGAGAGGGTACCAGTGGGAGATGAGGACCAGCAAGAGCTTTCAGGGCTGGCGCCATTAGTGTAGGAGCAATCGCTGGACGTTCGCAATTTCGGTGTTGATCTCTGGCCAGATTGAGCAGGAGAGGCTGTGTACGTTGGAAGTTTTAGTAGGCTAAACAAGTTCAGAGGCCAAGTGTTTGTGGTTCGTTTGAGAGGTTACCAGTGGGAGATGAGGACCAGCAAGAGCTTTCAGGGCTGGCACCTTTAGTGTAGGAGCAATCGCTGGACGTTCACAACATCGGTGTTGAATTTTGGGCAGATTGAGCAGGAGAGGCTGTGTACGTTGGAAGTTTTAGTAGGCTAAACAAGTTCAGAGGCCAAGTGTTTGTGGTTCTTTTGAGAGGTTACCAGTGGGAGATGAGGACCAGCAAGAGCTTTCAGGGCTGGCACCTTTAGTGTAGGAGCAATCGCTGGACGTTCGCAATTTCGGTGTTGAGCTCTGGCCAGATTGAGCAGGAGAGGCTGTGTACGTTGGAAGTTTTAGTAGGCTAAACAAGTTCAGAGGCCAAGTGTTTGTGGTTCGTTTGAGAGGTTACCAGTGGGAGATGAGGACCAGCAAGAGCTTTCAGGGCTGGCACCTTTAGTGTAGGAGCAATCGCTGGACGTTCACAACATCGGTGTTGAATTTTGGACACATTGAGCAGGAGAGGCTGTGTACGTTGGAAGTTTTAGTAGGCTAAACAAGTTCAGAGGCCAAGTGTTTGTGGTTCGTTTGAGAGGTTACCAGTGGGAGATGAGGACCAGCAAGAGCTTTCAGGGCTGGCGCCTTTAGTGTAGGAGCAATCGCTGGACGTTCGCAATTTCGGTGTTGAGCTCTGGCCAGATTGAGCAGGAGAGGCTGTGTACGTTGGAAGTTTTAGTAGGCTAAACAAGTTCAGAGGCCAAGTGTTTGTGGTTCGTTTGAGAGGTTACCAGTGGGAGATGAGGACCAGCAAGAGCTTTCAGGGCTGGCGCCTTTAGTGTAGGAGCAATCGCTGGACGTTCGCAATTTCGGAGTTGAGCTCTGGCCAGATTGAGCAGGAGAGGCTGTGTACATTGGAAGTTTTAGTAGGCTAAACAAGTTCAGAGGCCAAGTGTTTGTGGTTCGTTGGAGAGGTTACCAGTGGGAGATGAGGACCAGCAAGAGCTTTCAGGGCTGGCACCTTTAGTGTAGGAGCAATCGCTGGACGTTCGCAATTTCGGTGTTGATCTCTGGCCAGATTGAGCAGGAGAGGCTGTGTACGTTGGAAGTTTTAGTAGGCTAAACAAGTTCAGAGGCCAAGTGTTTGTGGTTCGTTTGAGAGGTTACCAGTGGGAGATGAGGACCAGCAAGAGCTTTCAGGGCTGGCACCTTTAGTGTAGGAGCAATCCCTGGACGTTCACAACATCGGTGTTGAGTTTTGGACACATTGAGCAGGAGAGGCTGTGTACGTTGGAAGTTTTAGTAGGCTAAACAAGATTCAGAGGCCAAGTGTTTGTGGTTCGTTTGAGAGGTTACCAGTGGGAGATGAGGACCAGCAAGAGCTTTCAGGGCTGGCACCTTTAGTGTAGGAGCAATCGCTGGACGTTCGCAATTTCGGTGTTGAGCTCTGGCCAGATTGAGCAGGAGAGGCTGTGTACGTTGGAAGTTTTAGTAGGCTAAACGAGTTCAGAGGCCAAGTGTTTGTGGTTCGTTTGAGAGGTTACCAGTGGGAGATGAGGACCAGCAAGAGCTTTCAGGGCTGGCACCTTTAGTGTAGGAGCAATCGCTGGACGTTCGCAATTTCGGTGTTGAGCTCTGGCCAGATTGAGCAGGAGAGGCTGTGTACGTTGGAAGTTTTAGTAGGCTAAACAAGTTCAGAGGCCAAGTGTTTGTGGTTCGTTTGAGAGGTTACCAGTGGGAGATGAGGACCAGCAAGAGCTTTCAGGGCTGGCACCTTTAGTGTAGGAGCAATCCCTGGACGTTCACAACATAGGTGTTGAATTTTGGGCAGATTGAGCAGGAGAGGCTGTGTACGTTGGAAGTTTTAGTAGGCTAAACAAGTTCAGAGGCCAAGTGTTTGTGGTTCGTTTGAGAGGTTACCAGTGGGAGATGAGGACCAGCAAGAGCTTTCAGGGCTGGCACCATTAGTGTAGGAGCAATCGCTGGACGTTCGCAATTTCGCTGTTGAATTTTGGGCAGATTGAGCAGGAGAGGCTGTGTACGTTGGAAGTTTTAGTAGGCTAAACAAGTTCAGAGGCCAAGTGTTTGTGGTTCGTTTGAGAGGTTACCAGTGGGAGATGAGGACCAGCAAGAGCTTTCAGGGCTGGCACCATTAGTGTAGGAGCAATCGCTGGACGTTCACAACATCGGTGTTGAATTTTGGACACATTGAGCAGGAGAGGCTGTGTACGTTGGAAGTTTTAGTAGGCTAAACAAGTTCAGAGGCCAAGTGTTTGTGGTTCGTTTGAGAGGTTACCAGTGGGAGATGAGGACCAGCAAGAGCTTTCAGGGCTGGCGCCTTTAGTGTAGGAGCAATCGCTGGACGTTCGCAATTTCGGTGTTGAGCTCTGGCCAGATTGAGCAGGAGAGGCTGTGTACGTTGGAAGTTTTAGTAGGCTAAACAAGTTCAGAGGCCAAGTGTTTGTGGTTCGTTTGAGAGGTTACCAGTGGGAGATGAGGACCAGCAAGAGCTTTCAGGGCTGGCACCTTTAGTGTAGGAGCAATCCCTGGACGTTCGCAATTTCGGTGTTGAGCTCTGGCCAGATTGAGCAGGAGAGGCTGTGTACGTTGGAAGTTTTAGTAGGCTAAACAAGTTCAGAGGCCAAGTGTTTGTGGTTCGTTTGAGAGGTTACCAGAGGGAGATGAGCACCAGCAAGAGCTTTCAGGGCTGGCACCTTTAGTGTAGGAGCAATCGCTGGACGTTCGCAATTTCGGTGTTGAGCTCTGGCCAGATTGAGCAGGAGAGGCTGTGTACGTTGGAAGTTTTAGTAGGCTAAACAAGTTCAGAGGCCAAGTGTTTGTGGTTCGTTTGAGAGGTTACCAGTGGGAGATGAGGACCAGCAAGAGCTTTCAGGGCTGGCACCTTTAGTGTAGGAGCAATCGCTGGATGTTCGCAATTTCGCTGTTGAGCTCTGGCCAGATTGAGCAGGAGAGGCTGTGTACGTTGGAAGTTTTAGTAGGCTAAACAAGTTCAGAGGCCAAGTGTTTGTGGTTCGTTTGAGAGGTTACCAGTGGGAGATGAGGACCAGCAAGAGCTTTCAGGGCTGGCACCTTTAGCGTAGGAGCAATCGCTGGACGTTTGCAATTTCGGTGTTGAGCTCTGGCCAGATTGAGCAGGAGAGGCTGTGTACGTTGGAAGTTTTAGTAGGCTAAACAAGTTCAGAGCCAAGTGTTTGTGGTTCGTTTGAGAGGTTACCAGTGGGAGATGAGGACCAGCAAGAGCTTTCAGGGCTGGCACCTTTAGTGTAGGAGCAATCCCTGGATGTTCGCAATTTCGCTGTTGAATTTTGGGCAGATTGAGCAGGAGAGGCTGTGTACGTTGGAAGTTTTAGTAGGCTAAACAAGTTCAGAGGCCAAGTGTTTGTGGTTCGTTTGAGAGGTTACCAGTGGGAGATGAGGACCAGCAAGAGCTTTCAGGGCTGGCACCTTTAGTGTAGGAGCAATCCCTGGACGTTCGCAATTTCGGTGTTGAGCTCTGGCCAGATTGAGCAGGAGAGGCTGTGTACGTTGGAAGTTTTAGTAGGCTAAACAAGTTCAGAGGCCAAGTGTTTGTGGTTCGTTTGAGAGGTTACCAGTGGGAGATGAGGACCAGCAAGAGCTTTCAGGGCTGGCACCATTAGTGTAGGAGCAATCGCTGGACGTTCATAACATCGGTGTTGAATTTTGGACACATTGAGCAGGAGAGGCTGTGTACGTTGGAAGTTTTAGTAGGCTAAACAAGTTCAGAGGCCAAGTGTTTGTGGTTCGTTTGAGAGGTTACCAGTGGGAGATGAGGACCAGCAAGAGCTTTCAGGGCTGGCGCCTTTAGTGTAGGAGCAATCGCTGGACGTTCGCAATTTCGGTGTTGAGCTCTGGCCAGATTGAGCAGGAGAGGCTGTGTACGTTGGAAGTTTTAGTAGGCTAAACAAGTTCAGAGGCCAAGTGTTTGTGGTTCGTTTGAGAGGTTACCAGTGGGAGACGAGGACCAGCAAGAGCTTTCAGTGCTGGCACCTTTAGTGTAGGAGCAATCGCTGGACGTTCGCAATTTCGGTGTTGATCTCTGGCCAGATTGAGCAGGAGAGGCTGTGTACGTTGGAAGTTTTAGTAGGCTAAACAAGTTCAGAGGCCAAGTGTTTGTGGTTCGTTTGAGAGGTTACCAGTGGGAGATGAGGACCAGCAAGAGCTTTCAGGGCTGGCGCCTTTAGTGTAGGAGCAATCGCTGGACGTTCGCAATTTCGGAGTTGAGCTCTGGCCAGATTGAGCAGGAGAGGCTGTGTACATTGGAAGTTTTAGTAGGCTAAACAAGTTCAGAGGCCAAGTGTTTGTGGTTCGTTTGAGAGGTTACCAGTGGGAGATGAGGACCAGCAAGAGCTTTCAGGGCTGGCACCTTTAGTGTAGAAGCAATCGCTGGACGTTCGCAATTTCGGTGTTGAGCTCTGGCCAGATTGAGCAGGAGAGGCTGTGTACGTTGGAAGTTTTAGTAGGCTAAACAAGTTCAGAGCCCAAGTGTTTGTGGTTCGTTTGAGAGGTTACCAGTGGGAGATGAGGACCAGCAAGAGCTTTCAGGGCTGGCACCTTTAGTGTAGGAGCAATCGCTGGACGTTCGCAATTTCGGTGTTGAGCTCTGGCCAGATTGAGCAGGAGAGGCTGTGTACGTTGGAAGTTTTAGTAGGCTAAACAAGTTCAGAGGCCAAGTGTTTGTGGTTCGTTTGAGAGGTTACCAGTGGGAGATGAGGACCAGCAAGAGCTTTCAGGGCTGGCACCTTTAGTGTAGGAGAAATCCCTGGACGTTCACAACATCGGTGTTGAGTTTTGGACACATTGAGCAGGAGAGGCTGTGTACGTTGGAAGTTTTAGTAGGCTAAACAAGTTCAGAGGCCAAGTGTTTGTGGTTCGTTTGAGAGGTTACCAGTGGGAGATGAGGACCAGCAAGAGCTTTCAGGGCTGGCACCTTTAGTGTAGGAGCAATCGCTGGACGTTCGCAATTTCGGTGTTGAGCTCTGGCCAGATTGAGCAGGAGAGGCTGTGTACGTTGGAAGTTTTAGTAGGCTAAACGAGTTCAGAGGCCAAGTGTTTGTGGTTCGTTTGAGAGGTTACCAGTGGGAGATGAGGACCAGCAAGAGCTTTCAGGGCTGGCACCTTTAGTGTAGGAGCAATCGCTGGACGTTCGCAATTTCGGTGTTGAGCTCTGGCCAGATTGAGCAGGAGAGGCTATGTACGTTGGAAGTTTTAGTAGGCTAAACAAGTTCAGAGGCCAAGTGTTTGTGGTTCGTTTGAGAGGTTACCAGTGGGAGATGAGGACCAGCAAGAGCTTTCAGGGCTGGCACCTTTAGTGTAGGAGCAATCCCTGGACGTTCACAACATAGGTGTTGAATTTTGGGCAGATTGAGCAGGAGAGGCTGTGTACGTTGGAAGTTTTAGTAGGCTAAACAAGTTCAGAGGCCAAGTGTTTGTGGTTCGTTTGAGAGGTTACCAGTGGGAGATGAGGACCAGCAAGAGCTTTCAGGGCTGGCACCATTAGTGTAGGAGCAATCGCTGGACGTTCGCAATTTCGCTGTTGAATTTTGGGCAGATTGAGCAGGAGAGGCTGTGTACGTTGGAAGTTTTAGTAGGCTAAACAAGTTCAGAGGCCAAGTGTTTGTGGTTCGTTTGAGAGGTTACCAGTGGGAGATGAGGACCAGCAAGAGCTTTCAGGGCTGGCACCATTAGTGTAGGAGCAATCGCTGGACGTTCGCAATTTCGGTGTTGAGCTCTGGCCAGATTGAGCAGGAGAGGCTGTGTACGTTGGAAGTTTTAGTAGGCTAAACAAGTTCAGAGGCCAAGTGTTTGTGGTTCGTTTGAGAGGTTACCAGTGGGAGATGAGGACCAGCAAGAGCTTTCAGGGCTGGCACCATTAGTGTAGGAGCAATCGCTGGACGTTCACAACATCGGTGTTGAATTTTGGACACATTGAGCAGGAGAGGCTGTGTACGTTGGAAGTTTTAGTAGGCTAAACAAGTTCAGAGGCCAAGTGTTTGTGGTTCGTTTGAGAGGTTACCAGTGGGAGATGAGGACCAGCAAGAGCTTTCAGGGCTGGCACCTTTAGTGTAGGAGCAATCCCTGGACGTTCGCAATTTCGGTGTTGAGCTCTGGCCAGATTGAGCAGGAGAGGCTGTGTACGTTGGAAGTTTTAGTAGGCTAAACAAGTTCAGAGGCCAAGTGTTTGTGGTTCGTTTGAGAGGTTACCAGTGGGAGATGAGGACCAGCAAGAGCTTTCAGGGCTGGCACCTTTAGTGTAGGAGCAATCGCTGGACGTTCACAACATCGGTGTTGAATTTTGGACACATTGAGCAGGAGAGGCTGTGTACGTTGGAAGTTATAGTAGGCTAAACAAGTTCAGAGGCCAAGTGTTTGTGGTTCGTTTGAGAGGTTACCAGTGGGAGATGAGGACCAGCAAGAGCTTTCAGGGCTGGCACCTTTAGTGTAGGAGCAATCGCTGGACGTTCGCAATTTCGGTGTTGAGCTCTGGCCAGATTGAGCAGGAGAGGCTGTGTACGTTGGAAGTTTTAGTAGGCTAAACAAGTTCAGAGGCCAAGTGTTTGTGGTTCGTTTGAGAGGTTACCAGTGGGAGATGAGGACCAGCAAGAGCTTTCAGGGCTGGCGCCTTTAGTGTAGGAGCAATCGCTGGACGTTCGCAATTTCGGAGTTGAGCTCTGGCCAGATTGAGCAGGAGAGGCTGTGTACGTTGGAAGTTTTAGTAGGCTAAAGAAGTTCAGAGGCCAAGTGTTTGTGGTTCGTTTGAGAGGTTACCAGTGGGAGATGAGGACCAGCAAGAGCTTTCAGGGCTGGCACCTTTAGTGTAGAAGCAATCGCTGGACGTTCGCAATTTCGGTGTTGAGCTCTGGCCAGATTGAGCAGGAGAGGCTGTGTACATTGGAAGTTTTAGTAGGCTAAACAAGTTCAGAGGCCAAGTGTTTGTGGTTCGTTTGAGAGGTTACCAGTGGGAGATGAGGACCAGCAAGAGCTTTCAGGGCTGGCACCTTTAGTGTAGGAGCAATCGCTGGACGTTCGCAATTTCGGTGTTGAGCTCTGGCCAGATTGAGCAGGAGAGGCTGTGTACGTTGGAAGTTTTAGTAGGCTAAACAAGTTCAGAGGCCAAGTGTTTGTGGTTCGTTTGAGAGGTTACCAGTGGGAGATGAGGACCAGCAAGAGCTTTCAGGGCTGGCACCTTTAGTGTAGGAGCAATCGCTGGACGTTCGCAATTTCGGTGTTGAGCTCTGGGCAGATTGAGCAGGAGAGGCTGTGTACGTTGGAAGTTTTAGTAGGCTAAACAAGTTCAGAGGCCAAGTGTTTGTGGTTCGTTTGAGAGGTTACCAGTGGGAGATGAGGACCAGCAAGAGCTTTCAGGGCTGGCACCTTTAGTGTAGGAGCAATCGCTGGACGTTCGCAATTTCGGAGTTGAGCTCTGGCCAGATTGAGCAGGAGAGGCTGTGTACGTTGGAAGTTTTAGTAGGCTAAACAAGTTCAGAGGCCAAGTGTTTGTGGTTCGTTTGAGAGGTTACCAGTGGGAGATGAGGACCAGCAAGAGCTTTCAGGGCTGGCACCATTAGTGTAGAAGCAATCGCTGGACGTTCGCAATTTCGGTGTTGAGCTCTGGCCAGATTGAGCAGGAGAGGCTGTGTACGTTGGAAGTTTTAGTAGGCTAAACAAGTTCAGAGGCCAAGTGTTTGTGGTTCGTTGGAGAGGTTACCAGTGGGAGATGAGGACCAGCAAGAGCTTTCAGGGCTGGCACCTTTAGTGTAGGAGCAATCGCTGGACGTTCGCAATTTCGGAGTTGAGCTCTGGCCAGATTGAGCAGGAGAGGCTGTGTACGTTGGAAGTTTTAGTAGGCTAAACAAGTTCAGAGGCCAAGTGTTTGTGGTTCGTTTGAGAGGTTACCAGTGGGAGATGAGGACCAGCAAGAGCTTTCAGGGCTGGCACCTTTAGTGTAGAAGCAATCGCTGGACGTTCGCAATTTCGGTGTTGAGCTCTGGCCAGATTGAGCAGGAGAGGCTGTGTACGTTGGAAGTTTTAGTAGGCTAAACAAGTTCAGAGGCCAAGTGTTTGTGGTTCGTTGGAGAGGTTACCAGTGGGAGATGAGGACCAGCAAGAGCTTTCAGGGCTGGCGCCTTTAGTGTAGGAGCAATCGCTGGACGTTCGCAATTTCGGAGTTGAGCTCTGGCCAGATTGAGCAGGAGAGGCTGTGTACGTTGGAAGTTTTAGTAGGCTAAACAAGTTCAGAGGCCAAGTGTTTGTGGTTCGTTTGAGAGGTTACCAGTGGGAGATGAGGACCAGCAAGAGCTTTCAGGGCTGGCACCTTTAGTGTAGGAGCAATCGCTGGACGTTCGCAATGTCGGTGTTGAATTTTGGGCAGATTGAGCAGGAGAGGCTGTGTACGTTGGAAGTTTTAGTAGGCTAAACAAGTTCAGAGGCCAAGTGTTTGTGGTTCGTTTGAGAGGTTACCAGTGGGAGATGAGGACCAGCAAGAGCTTTCAGGGCTGGCACCTTTAGTGTAGGAGCAATCGCTGGACATTCGCAATTTCGGTGTTGAGCTCTGGCCAGATTGAGCAGGAGAGGCTGTGTACGTTGGAAGTTTTAGTAGGCTAAACAAGTTCAGAGGCCAAGTGTTTGTGGTTCGTTTGAGAGGTTACCAGTGGGAGATGAGGACCAGCAAGAGCTTTCAGGGCTGGCACCTTTAGTGTAGGAGCAATCCCTGGACGTTCACAACATCGGTGTTGAGCTCTGGCCAGATTGAGCAGGAGAGGCTGTGTACGTTGGAAGTTTTAGTAGGCTAAACAAGTTCAGAGGCCAAGTGTTTGTGGTTCGTTTGAGAGGGTACCAGTGGGAGATGAGGACCAGCAAGAGCTTTCAGGGCTGGCACCTTTAGTGTAGGAGCAATCGCTGGACGTTCGCAATTTCGGTGTTGAGCTCTGGCCAGATTGAGCAGGAGAGGCTGTGTACGTTGGAAGTTTTAGTAGGCTAAACAAGTTCAGAGGCCAAGTGTTTGTGGTTCGTTTGAGAGGTTACCAGTGGGAGATGAGGACCAGCAAGAGCTTTCAGGGCTGGCACCTTTAGTGTAGGAGCAATCCCTGGACGTTCACAACATAGGTGTTGAATTTTGGGCAGATTGAGCAGGAGAGGCAGTGTACGTTGGAAGTTTTAGTAGGCTAAACAAGTTCAGAGGCCAAGTGTTTGTGGTTCGTTTGAGAGGTTACCAGTGGGAGATGAGGACCAGCAAGAGCTTTCAGGGCTGGCACCTTTAGTGTAGGAGCAATCGCTGGACGTTCGCAATTTCGGAGTTGAGCTCTGGCCAGATTGAGCAGGAGAGGCTGTGTACGTTGGAAGTTTTAGTAGGCTAAACAAGTTCAGAGGCCAAGTGTTTGTGGTTCGTTTGAGAGGTTACCAGTGGGAGATGAGGACCAGCAAGAGCTTTCAGGGCTGGCACCTTTAGTGTAGGAGCAATCGCTGGACGTTCGCAATTTCGGTGTTGAGCTCTGGCCAGATTGAGCAGGAGAGGCTGTGTACGTTGGAAGTTTTAGTAGGCTAAACAAGTTCAGAGGCCAAGTGTTTGTGGTTCGTTTGAGAGGTTACCAGTGGGAGATGAGGACCAGCAAGAGCTTTCAGGGCTGGCACCTTTAGTGTAGGAGCAATCGCCGGACGTTCGCAATTTCGGTGTTGAAGTTTGGGCAGATTGAGCAGGAGAGGCTGTGTACGTTGGAAGTTTTAGTAGGCTAAACAAGTTCAGAGGCCAAGTGTTTGTGGTTCGTTTGAGAGGTTACCAGTGGGAGATGAGGACCAGCAAGAGCTTTCAGGGCTGGCACCTTTAGTGTAGGAGCAATCGCCGGATGTTCACAATTTCGGTGTTGAGCTCTGGCCAGATTGAGCATGAGAGGCAGTGTACGTTGGAAGTTTTAGTAGGCTAAACAAGTTCAGAGGCCAAGTTGTTGTGGTTCGTTTGAGAGGTTACCAGTGGGAGATGAGGACCAGCAAGAGCTTTCAGGGCTGGCACCTTTAGTGTAGGAGCAATCGCTGGACGTTTGCAATTTCGGTGTTGAGCTCTGGCCAGATTGAGCAGGAGAGGCTGTGTACGTTGGAAGTTTTAGTAGGCTAAACAAGTTCAGAGGCCAAGTGTTTGTGGTTCGTTTGAGAGGTTACCAGTGGGAGATGAGGACCAGCAAGAGCTTTCAGGGCTGGCACCTTTAGTATAGGAGCAATCCCTGGACGTTCGCAACATCGGTGTTGAATTTTGGGCAGATTGAGCAGGAGAGGCTGTGTACGTTGGAAGTTTTAGAAGGCTAAACAAGTTCAGAGCCCAAGTGTTTGTGGTTCGTTTGAGAGGTTACCAGTGGGAGATGAGGACCAGCAAGAGCTTTCAGGGCTGGCACCTTTAGTGTAGGAGCAATTGCGGGACGTTCAAAACATCGGTGTTGAGCTCTGGCCAGATTGAGCAGGAGAGGCTGTGTACGTTGGAAGTTTTAGTAGGCTAAACAAGTTCAGAGGCCAAGTGTTTGTGGTTCGTTTGAGAGGTTACCAGTGGGAGATGAGGACCAGCAAGAGCTTTCAGGGCTGGCACCTTTAGTGTAGGAGCAATCCCTGGACGTTCGCAATTTCGGTGTTGAGCTCTGGCCAGATTGAGCATGAGAGGCAGTGTACGTTGGAAGTTTTAGTAGGCTAAACAAGTTCAGAGGCCAAGTGTTTGTGGTTCGTTTGAGAGGTTACCAGTGGGAGATGAGGACCAGCAAGAGCTTTCAGGGCTGGCACCTTTAGTGTAGGAGCAATCGCTGGACGTTCGCAATTTCGGAGTTGAGCTCTGGCCAGATTGAGCAGGAGAGGCTGTGTACGTTGGAAGTTTTAGTAGGCTAAACAAGTTCAGAGGCCAAGTGTTTGTGGTTCGTTTGAGAGGTTACCAGTGGGAGATGAGGACCAGCAAGAGCTTTCAGGGCTGGCACCTTTAGTGTAGGAGCAATCGCTGGACGTTCACAACATCGGTGTTGACTTTTGGGCAGATTGAGCAGGAGAGGCTGTGTACGTTGGAAGTTTTAGTAGGCTAAACAAGTTCAGAGGCCAAGTGTTTGTGGTTCGTTTGAGAGGTTACCAGTGGGAGATGAGGACCAGCAAGAGCTTTCAGGGCTGGCACCTTTAGTGTAGGAGCAATCGCCGGACGTTCACAATTTCGGTGTTGAATTTTGGGCAGATTGAGCAGGAGAGGCTGTGTACGTTGGAAGTTTTAGTAGGCTAAACAAGTTCAGAGGCCAAGTGTTTGTGGTTCGTTTGAGAGGTTACCAGTGGGAGATGAGGACCAGCAAGAGCTTTCAGGGCTGGCACCTTTAGTGTAGGAGCAATCGCTGGACGTTCGCAATTTCGGTGTTGATCTCTGGCCAGATTGAGCAGGAGAGGCTGTGTACGTTGGAAGTTTTAGTAGGCTAAACAAGTTCAGAGGCCAAGTGTTTGTGGTTCGTTTGAGAGGTTACCAGTGGGAGATGAGGACCAGCAAGAGCTTTCAGGGCTGGCACCTTTAGTGTAGGAGCAATCCCTGGACGTTCACAACATCGGTGTTGAGTTTTGGACACATTGAGCAGGAGAGGCTGTGTACGTTGGAAGTTTTAGTAGGCTAAACAAGTTCAGAGGCCAAGTGTTTGTGGTTCGTTTGAGAGGTTACCAGTGGGAGATGAGGACCAGCAAGAGCTTTCAGGGCTGGCACCTTTAGTGTAGGAGCAATCGCTGGACGTTCGCAATTTCGGTGTTGAGCTCTGGCCAGATTGAGCAGGAGAGGCTGTGTACGTTGGAAGTTTTAGTAGGCTAAACGAGTTCAGAGGCCAAGTGTTTGTGGTTCGTTTGAGAGGTTACCAGTGGGAGATGAGGACCAGCAAGAGCTTTCAGGCCTGGCACCTTTAGTGTAGGAGCAATCGCTGGACGTTCGCAATTTCGGTGTTGAGCTCTGGCCAGATTGAGCAGGAGAGGCTGTGTACGTTGGAAGTTTTAGTAGGCTAAACAAGTTCAGAGGCCAAGTGTTTGTGGTTCGTTTGAGAGGTTACCAGTGGGAGATGAGGACCAGCAAGAGCTTTCAGGGCTGGCACCTTTAGTGTAGGAGCAATCCTGGACGTTCACAACATCGGTGTTGAATTTTGGGCAGATTGAGCAGGAGAGGCAGTGTACGTTGGAAGTTTTAGTAGGCTAAACAAGTTCAGAGGCCAAGTGTTTGTGGTTCGTTTGAGAGGTTACCAGTGGGAGATGAGGACCAGCAAGAGCTTTCAGGGCTGGCACCATTAGTGTAGGAGCAATCGCTGGACGTTCGCAATTTCGCTGTTGAATTTTGGGCAGATTGAGCAGGAGAGGCTGTGTATGTTGGAAGTTTTAGTAGGCTAAACAAGTTCAGAGGCCAAGTGTTTGTGGTTCGTTTGAGAGGTTACCAGTGGGAGATGAGGACCAGCAAGAGCTTTCAGGGCTGGCACCTTTAGTGTAGGAGCAATCGCTGGACGTTCGCAATTTCGGTGTTGAGCTCTGGGCAGATTGAGCAGGAGAGGCTGTGTACGTTGGAAGTTTTAGTAGGCTAAACAAGTTCAGAGGCCAAGTGTTTGTGGTTCGTTTGAGAGGTTACCAGTGGGAGATGAGGACCAGCAAGCGCTTTCAGGGCTGGCACCTTTAGTGTAGGAGCAATCGCTGGACGTTCGCAATTTCGGTGTTGAGCTCTGGCCAGATTGAGCATGAGAGGCAGTGTACGTTGGAAGTTTTAGTAGGCTAAACAAGTTCAGAGGCCAAGTGTTTGTGGTTCGTTTGAGAGGTTACCAGTGGGAGATGAGGACCAGCAAGAGCTTTCAGGGCTGGCACCTTTAGTGTAGGAGCAATCGCTGGACGTTTGCAATTTCGCTGTTGAGCTCTGGCCAGATTGAGCAGGAGAGGTTGTGTACGTTGGAAGTTTTAGTAGGCTAAACAAGTTCAGAGGCCAAGTGTTTGTGGTTCGTTTGAGAGGTTACCAGTGGGAGATGAGGACCAGCAAGAGCTTTCAGGGCTGGCACCTTTAGTGTAGGAGCAATCGCTGGACGTTCGCAATTTCGGCGTTGAGCTCTGGCCAGATTGAGCAGGAGAGGCTGTGTACGTTGGAAGTTTTAGTAGGCTAAACAAGTTCAGAGGCCAAGTGTTTGTGGTTCGTTTGAGAGGTTACCAGTGGGAGATGAGGACCAGCAAGAGCTTTCAGGGCTGGCACCTTTAGTGTAGGAGCAATCGCTGGACGTTCGCAATTTCGGTGTTGAGCTCTGGCCAGATTGAGCAGGAGAGGCTGTGTACGTTGGAAGTTTTAGTAGGCTAAACAAGTTCAGAGGCCAAGTGTTTGTGGTTCGTTTGAGAGGGTACCAGTGGGAGATGAGGACCAGCAAGAGCTTTCAGGGCTGGCACCATTAGTGTAGGAGCAATCGCTGGACGTTCGCAATTTCGGTGTTCAGGTCTGGCCAGATTGAGCAGGAGAGGCTGTGTACGTTGGAAGTTTTAGTAGGCTAAACAAGTTCAGAGCCAAGTGTTTGTGGTTCGTTTGAGAGGTTACCAGTGGGAGATGAGGACCAGCAAGAGCTTTCAGGGCTGGCACCTTTAGTGTAGGAGCAATCCCTGGACGTTCGCAATTTCGGTGTTGAATTTTGGGCAGATTGAGCAGGAGAGGCTGTGTACGTTGGAAGTTTTAGTAGGCTAAACAAGTTCAGAGGCCAAGTGTTTGTGGTTCGTTTGAGAGGTTACCAGTGGGAGATGAGGACCAGCAAGAGCTTTCAGTGCTGGCACCTTTAGTGTAGGAGCAATCGCTA
>NW_026777124.1:0-54997 GCF_030936135.1 Gavia stellata
TTAAACAAGTTCAGAGCCCAAGTGTTTGTGGTTCGTTTGAGAGGTTACCAGTGGGAGATGAGGAGCAGCAAGAGCTTTCAGGGCTGGCACCTTTAGTGTAGGAGCAATCGCTGGACGTTCGCAATTTCGGTGTTGAGCTCTGGCCAGATTGAGCAGGAGAGGCTGTGTACGTTGGAAGTTTTAGTAGGCTAAACAAGTTCAGAGGCCAAGTGTTTGTGGTTCGTTTGAGAGGTTACCAGTGGGAGATGAGGACCAGCAAGAGCTTTCAGGGCTGGCACCTTTAGTGTAGGAGTAATCGCTGGACGTTCGCAATGTCGGTGTTGAGCTCTGGCCAGATTGAGCAGGAGAGGCTGTGTACGTTGGAAGTTTTAGTAGGCTAAACAAGTTCAGAGCCCAAGTGTTTGTGGTTCGTTTGAGAGGTTACCAGTGGGAGATGAGGACCAGCAAGAGCTTTCAGGGCTGGCACCTTTAGTGTAGGAGCAATCGCTGGACGTTCGCAATTTCGGTGTTGAGCTCTGGCCAGATTGAGCAGGAGAGGCTGTGTACGTTGGAAGTTTTAGTAGGCTAAACAAGTTCAGAGCCCAAGTGTTTGTGGTTCGTTTGAGAGGTTACCAGTGGGAGATGAGGACCAGCAAGAGCTTTCAGGGCTGGCACCTTTAGTGTAGGAGCAATCCCTGGACGTTCGCAATTTCGGTGTTGAGCTCTGGCCAGATTGAGCAGGAGAGGCTGTGTACGTTGGAAGTTTTAGTAGGCTAAACAAGTTAAGAGCCCAAGTGTTTGTGGTTCGTTTGAGAGGTTACCAGTGGGAGATGAGGACCAGCAAGAGCTTTCAGGGCTGGCACCTTTAGTGTAGGAGCAATCCCTGGACGTTCGCAATTTCGGTGTTGAGCTCTGGCCAGATTGAGCAGGAGAGGCTGTGTACGTTGGAAGTTTTAGTAGGCTAAACAAGTTCAGAGCCCAAGTGTTTGTGGTTCGTTTGAGAGGTTACCAGTGGGAGATGAGGACCAGCAAGAGCTTTCAGGGCTGGCACCTTTAGTGTAGGAGCAATCGCTGGACGTTCGCAATTTCGGTGTTGAGCTCTGGCCAGATTGAGCAGGAGAGGCTGTGTACGTTGGAAGTTTTAGTAGGCTAAACAAGTTCAGAGCCCAAGTGTTTGTGGTTCGTTTGAGAGGTTACCAGTGGGAGATGAGGACCAGCAAGAGCTTTCAGGGCTGGCACCTTTAGTGTAGGAGCAATCGCTGGACGTTCGCAATTTCGGTGTTGAGCTCTGACCAGATTGAGCAGGAGAGGCTGTGTACGTTGGAAGTTTTAGTAGGCTAAACAAGTTCAGAGCCCAAGTGTTTGTGGTTCGTTTGAGAGGTTACCAGTGGGAGATGAGGACCAGCAAGAGCTTTCAGGGCTGGCACCTTTAGTGTAGGAGCAATCGCTGGACGTTCGCAATTTCGGTGTTGAGCTCTGGCCAGATTGAGCAGGAGAGGCTGTGTACGTTGGAAGTTTTAGTAGGCTAAACAAGTTCAGAGCCCAAGTGTTTGTGGTTCGTTTGAGAGGTTACCAGTGGGAGATGAGGACCAGCAAGAGCTTTCAGGGCTGGCACCTTTAGTGTAGGAGCAATCGCTGGACGTTCGCAATTTCGGGGTTGAGCTCTGGCCAGATTGAGCAGGAGAGGCTGTGTACGTTGGAAGTTTTAGTAGGCTAAACAAGTTCAGAGCCCAAGTGTTTGTGGTTCGTTTGAGAGGTTACCAGTGGGAGATGAGGACCAGCAAGAGCTTTCAGGGCTGGCACGTTTAGTGTAGGAGCAGTCGCTGGACGTTCGTAATTTCGTTGGTGAATTTTGGGCAGATTGAGCAGGAGAGGCTGTGTACGTTGGAAGTTTTAGTAGGCTAAACAAGTTCAGAGCCCAAGTGTTTGTGGTTCGTTTGAGAGGTTACCAGTGGGAGATGAGGACCAGCAAGAGCTTTCAGGGCTGGCACCTTTAGTGTAGGAGCAATCGCTGGACGTTCGCAATGTTGGTGTTGAGCTCTGGCCAGATTGAGCAGGAGAGGCTGTGTACGTTGGAAGTTTTAGTAGGCGAAACAAGTTCAGAGCCCAAGTGTTTGTGGTTCGTTTGAGAGGTTACCAGTGGGAGATGAGGACCAGCAAGAGCTTTCAGGGCTGGCACCTTTAGTGTAGGAGCAATCGCTGGACGTTCGCAATTTCGATGTTGAGCTCTGGCCAGATTGAGCAGGAGAGGCTGTGTACGTTGGAAGTTTTAGTAGGCTAAACAAGTTCAGAGCCCAAGTGTTTGTGGTTCGTTTGAGAGGTTACCAGTGGGAGATGAGGACCAGCAAGAGCTTTCAGGGCTGGCACCTTTAGTGTAGGAGCAATCGCTGGACGTTCGCAATGTCGGTGTTGAGCTCTGGCCAGATTGAGCAGGAGAGGCTGTGTACGTTGGAAGTTTTAGTAGGCGAAACAAGTTCAGAGCCCAAGTGTTTGTGGTTCGTTTGAGAGGTTACCAGTGGGAGATGAGGACCAGCAAGTGCTTTCAGGGCTGGCACCTTTAGTGTAGGAGCAATCGCTGGACGTTCGCAATTTCGGTGTTGAGCTCTGGCCAGATTGAGCAGGAGAGGCTGTGTACGTTGGAAGTTTTAGTAGGCTAAACAAGTTCAGAGCCCAAGTGTTTGTGGTTCGTTTGAGAGGTTACCAGTGGGAGATGAGGACCAGCAAGAGCTTTCAGGGCTGGCACCTTTAGTGTAGGAGCAATCCCTGGACGTTCGTAATTTCGTTGGGAATTTTGGCCAGATTGAGCAGGAGAGGCTGTGTACGTTGGAAGTTTTAGTAGGCTAAACAAGTTCAGAGCCCAAGTGTTTGTGGTTCGTTTGAGAGGTTACCAGTGGGAGATGAGGACCAGCAAGAGCTTTCAGGGCTGGCACCTTTAGTGTAGGAGCAATCGCTGGACGTTCGCAATGTTGGTGTTGAGCTCTGGCCAGATTGAGCAGGAGAGGCTGTGTACGTTGGAAGTTTTAGTAGGCTAAACAAGTTCAGAGCCCAAGTGTTTGTGGTTCGTTTGAGAGGTTACCAGTGGGAGATGAGGACCAGCAAGAGCTTTCAGGGCTGGCACCTTTAGTGTAGGAGCAATCGCTGGACGTTCGCAATTTCGGTGTTGAGCTCTGGCCAGATTGAGCAGGAGAGGCTGTGTACGTTGGAAGTTTTAGTAGGCTAAACAAGTTCAGAGCCCAAGTGTTTGTGGTTCGTTTGAGAGGTTACCAGTGGGAGATGAGGACCAGCAAGAGCTTTCAGGGCTGGCACCTTTAGTGTAGGAGCAATCGCTGGACGTTCGCAATTTCGTTGGTGAATTTTGGCAGATTGAGCAGGAGAGGCTGTGTACGTTGGAAGTTTTAGTAGGCTAAACAAGTTCAGAGCCCAAGTGTTTGTGGTTCGTTTGAGAGGTTACCAGTGGGAGATGAGGACCAGCAAGAGCTTTCAGGGCTGGCACCTTTAGTGTAGGAGCAATCGCTGGACGTTCGCAATGTCGGTGTTGAGCTCTGGCCAGATTGAGCAGGAGAGGCTGTGTATGTTGGAAGTTTTAGTAGGCTAAACAAGTTCAGAGCCCAAGTGTTTTTGGTTCGTTTGAGAGGTTACCAGTGGGAGATGAGGACCAGCAAGAGCTTTCAGGGCTGGCACCTTTAGTGTAGGAGCAATCGCTGGACGTTCGCAATGTCGGTGTTGAGCTCTGGCCAGATTGAGCAGGAGAGGCTGTGTACGTTGGAAGTTTTAGTAGGCTAAACAAGTTCAGAGCCCAAGTGTTTGTGGTTCGTTTGAGAGGTTACCAGTGGGAGATGAGGACCAGCAAGAGCTTTCAGGGCTGGCACCTTTAGTGTAGGAGCAATCCCTGGACGTTCGCAATTTCGGTGTTGAGCTCTGGCCAGATTGAGCAGGAGAGGCTGTGTACGTTGGAAGTTTTAGTAGGCTAAACAAGTTCAGAGCCCAAGTGTTTGTGGTTCGTTTGAGAGGTTACCAGTGGGAGATGAGGACCAGCAAGTGCTTTCAGGGCTGGCACCTTTAGTGTAGGAGCAATCGCTGGACGTTCGCAATTTCGTTGGTGAATTTTGGCCAGATTGAGCAGGAGAGGCTGTGTACGTTGGAAGTTTTAGTAGGCTAAACAAGTTCAGAGCCCAAGTGTTTGTGGTTCGTTTGAGAGGTTACCAGTGGGAGATGAGGACCAGCAAGAGCTTTCAGGGCTGGCACCTTTAGTGTAGGAGCAATCCCTGGACGTTCGCAATTTCGGTGTTGAGCTCTGGCCAGATTGAGCAGGAGAGGCTGTGTACGTTGGAAGTTTTAGTAGGCGAAACAAGTTCAGAGGCCAAGTGTTTGTGGTTCGTTTGAGAGGTTACCAGTGGGAGATGAGGACCAGCAAGTGCTTTCAGGGCTGGCACCTTTAGTGTAGGAGCAATCCCTGGACGTTCGCAATGTCGGTGTTGAGCTCTGGCCAGATTGAGCAGGAGAGGCTGTGTACGTTGGAAGTTTTAGTAGGCTAAACAAGTTCAGAGCCCAAGTGTTTGTGGTTCGTTTGAGAGGTTACCAGTGGGAGATGAGGACCAGCAAGAGCTTTCAGGGCTGGCACCTTTAGTGTAGGAGCAATCGCTGGACGTTCGCAATGTCGGTGTTGAGCTCTGGCCAGATTGAGCAGGAGAGGCTGTGTACGTTGGAAGTTTTAGTAGGCTAAACAAGTTCAGAGCCCAAGTGTTTGTGGTTCGTTTGAGAGGTTACCAGTGGGAGATGAGGACCAGCAAGAGCTTTCAGGGCTGGCACCTTTAGTGTAGGAGCAATCCCTGGACGTTCGTAATTTCGTTGGTGAATTTTGGCCAGATTGAGCAGGAGAGGCTGTGTACGTTGGAAGTTTTAGTAGGCGAAACAAGTTCAGAGCCCAAGTGTTTGTGGTTCGTTTGAGAGGTTACCAGTGGGAGATGAGGACCAGCAAGAGCTTTCAGGGCTGGCACCTTTAGTGTAGGAGCAATCCCTGGACGTTCGCAATTTCGGTGTTGAGCTCTGGCCAGATTGAGCAGGAGAGGCTGTGTACGTTGGAAGTTTTAGTAGGCTAAACAAGTTCAGAGCCCAAGTGTTTGTGGTTCGTTTGAGAGGTTACCAGTGGGAGATGAGGACCAGCAAGAGCTTTCAGGGCTGGCACCTTTAGTGTAGGAGCAATCGCTGGACGTTCGCAATTTCGGTGTTGAGCTCTGACCAGATTGAGCAGGAGAGGCTGTGTACGTTGGAAGTTTTAGTAGGCTAAACAAGTCAGAGCCCAAGTGTTTGTGGTTCGTTTGAGAGGTTACCAGTGGGAGATGAGGACCAGCAAGAGCTTTCAGGGCTGGCACCTTTAGTGTAGGAGCAATCGCTGGACGTTCGCAATGTTGGTGTTGAGCTCTGGCCAGATTGAGCAGGAGAGGCTGTGTACGTTGGAAGTTTTAGTAGGCTAAACAAGTTCAGAGCCCAAGTGTTTGTGGTTCGTTTGAGAGGTTACCAGTGGGAGATGAGGACCAGCAAGAGCTTTCAGGGCTGGCACCTTTAGTGTAGGAGCAATCGCTGGACGTTCGCAATTTCGGGGTTGAGCTCTGGCCAGATTGAGCAGGAGAGGCTGTGTACGTTGGAAGTTTTAGTAGGCTAAACAAGTTCAGAGCCCAAGTGTTTGTGGTTCGTTTGAGAGGTTACCAGTGGGAGATGAGGACCAGCAAGAGCTTTCAGGGCTGGCACCTTTAGTGTAGGAGCAGTCGCTGGACGTTCGTAATTTCGTTGGTGAATTTTGGGCAGATTGAGCAGGAGAGGCTGTGTACGTTGGAAGTTTTAGTAGGCTAAACAAGTTCAGAGCCCAAGTGTTTGTGGTTCGTTTGAGAGGTTACCAGTGGGAGATGAGGACCAGCAAGAGCTTTCAGGGCTGGCACCTTTAGTGTAGGAGCAATCGCTGGACGTTCGCAATGTCGGTGTTGAGCTCTGGCCAGATTGAGCAGGAGAGGCTGTGTACGTTGGAAGTTTTAGTAGGCGAAACAAGTTCAGAGCCCAAGTGTTTGTGGTTCGTTTGAGAGGTTACCAGTGGGAGATGAGGACCAGCAAGTGCTTTCAGGGCTGGCACCTTTAGTGTAGGAGCAATCGCTGGACGTTCGCAATTTCGGTGTTGAGCTCTGGCCAGATTGAGCAGGAGAGGCTGTGTACGTTGGAAGTTTTAGTAGGCTAAACAAGTTCAGAGCCCAAGTGTTTGTGGTTCGTTTGAGAGGTTACCAGTGGGAGATGAGGACCAGCAAGAGCTTTCAGGGCTGGCACCTTTAGTGTAGGAGCAATCCCTGGACGTTCGTAATTTCGTTGGTGAATTTTGGCCAGATTGAGCAGGAGAGGCTGTGTACGTTGGAAGTTTTAGTAGGCTAAACAAGTTGAGAGCCCAAGTGTTTGTGGTTCGTTTGAGAGGTTACCAGTGGGAGATGAGGACCAGCAAGAGCTTTCAGGGCTGGCACCTTTAGTGTAGGAGCAATCGCTGGACGTTCGCAATGTTGGTGTTGAGCTCTGGCCAGATTGAGCAGGAGAGGCTGTGTACGTTGGAAGTTTTAGTAGGCTAAACAAGTTCAGAGCCCAAGTGTTTGTGGTTCGTTTGAGAGGTTACCAGTGGGAGATGAGGAGCAGCAAGAGCTTTCAGGGCTGGCACCTTTAGTGTAGGAGCAATCGCTGGACGTTCGCAATTTCGGTGTTGAGCTCTGGCCAGATTGAGCAGGAGAGGCTGTGTACGTTGGAAGTTTTAGTAGGCTAAACAAGTTCAGAGCCCAAGTGTTTGTGGTTCGTTTGAGAGGTTACCAGTGGGAGATGAGGACCAGCAAGAGCTTTCAGGGCTGGCACCTTTAGTGTAGGAGCAATCGCTGGACGTTCGCAATTTCGTTGGTGAATTTTGGGCAGATTGAGCAGGAGAGGCTGTGTACGTTGGAAGTTTTAGTAGGCTAAACAAGTTCAGAGCCCAAGTGTTTGTGGTTCGTTTGAGAGGTTACCAGTGGGAGATGAGGACCAGCAAGAGCTTTCAGGGCTGGCACCTTTAGTGTAGGAGCAATCGCTGGACGTTCGCAATGTCGGTGTTGAGCTCTGGCCAGATTGAGCAGGAGAGGCTGTGTATGTTGGAAGTTTTAGTAGGCTAAACAAGTTCAGAGCCCAAGTGTTTTTGGTTCGTTTGAGAGGTTACCAGTGGGAGATGAGGACCAGCAAGAGCTTTCAGGGCTGGCACCTTTAGTGTAGGAGCAATCGCTGGACGTTCGCAATTTCGTTGGGTGAATTTTGGCCAGATTGAGCAGGAGAGGCTGTGTACGTTGGAAGTTTTAGTAGGCTAAACAAGTTCAGAGGCCAAGTGTTTGTGGTTCGTTTGAGAGGTTACCAGTGGGAGATGAGGACCAGCAAGAGCTTTCAGGGCTGGCACCTTTAGTGTAGGAGCAATCCCTGGACGTTCGCAATTTCGGTGTTGAGCTCTGGCCAGATTGAGCAGGAGAGGCTGTGTACGTTGGAAGTTTTAGTAGGCTAAACAAGTTCAGAGCCCAAGTGTTTGTGGTTCGTTTGAGAGGTTACCAGTGGGAGATGAGGACCAGCAAGTGCTTTCAGGGCTGGCACCTTTAGTGTAGGAGCAATCGCTGGACGTTCGCAATTTCGTTCGTGAATTTTGGCCAGATTGAGCAGGAGAGGCTGTGTACGTTGGAAGTTTTAGTAGGCTAAACAAGTTCAGAGCCCAAGTGTTTGTGGTTCGTTTGAGAGGTTACCAGTGGGAGATGAGGACCAGCAAGAGCTTTCAGGGCTGGCACCTTTAGTGTAGGAGCAATCCCTGGACGTTCGCAATTTCGGTGTTGAGCTCTGGCCAGATTGAGCAGGAGAGGCTGTGTACGTTGGAAGTTTTAGTAGGCGAAACAAGTTCAGAGGCCAAGTGTTTGTGGTTCGTTTGAGAGGTTACCAGTGGGAGATGAGGACCAGCAAGTGCTTTCAGGGCTGGCACCTTTAGTGTAGGAGCAATCCCTGGACGTTCGCAATGTCGGTGTTGAGCTCTGGCCAGATTGAGCAGGAGAGGCTGTGTACGTTGGAAGTTTTAGTAGGCTAAACAAGTTCAGAGCCCAAGTGTTTGTGGTTCGTTTGAGAGGTTACCAGTGGGAGATGAGGACCAGCAAGAGCTTTCAGGGCTGGCACCTTTAGTGTAGGAGCAATCGCTGGACGTTCGCAATGTCGGTGTTGAGCTCTGGCCAGATTGAGCAGGAGAGGCTGTGTACGTTGGAAGTTTTAGTAGGCTAAACAAGTTCAGAGCCCAAGTGTTTGTGGTTCGTTTGAGAGGTTACCAGTGGGAGATGAGGACCAGCAAGAGCTTTCAGGGCTGGCACCTTTAGTGTAGGAGCAATCCCTGGACGTTCGTAATTTCGTTGGTGAATTTTGGCCAGATTGAGCAGGAGAGGCTGTGTACGTTGGAAGTTTTAGTAGGCGAAACAAGTTCAGAGCCCAAGTGTTTGTGGTTCGTTTGAGAGGTTACCAGTGGGAGATGAGGACCAGCAAGAGCTTTCAGGGCTGGCACCTTTAGTGTAGGAGCAATCCCTGGACGTTCGCAATTTCGGTGTTGAGCTCTGGCCAGATTGAGCAGGAGAGGCTGTGTACGTTGGAAGTTTTAGTAGGCTAAACAAGTTCAGAGCCCAAGTGTTTGTGGTTCGTTTGAGAGGTTACCAGTGGGAGATGAGGACCAGCAAGAGCTTTCAGGGCTGGCACCTTTAGTGTAGGAGCAATCGCTGGACGTTCGCAATTTCGGTGTTGAGCTCTGACCAGATTGAGCAGGAGAGGCTGTGTACGTTGGAAGTTTTAGTAGGCTAAACAAGTTCAGAGCCCAAGTGTTTGTGGTTCGTTTGAGAGGTTACCAGTGGGAGATGAGGACCAGCAAGAGCTTTCAGGGCTGGCACCTTTAGTGTAGGAGCAATCGCTGGACGTTCGCAATGTTGGTGTTGAGCTCTGGCCAGATTGAGCAGGAGAGGCTGTGTACGTTGGAAGTTTTAGTAGGCTAAACAAGTTCAGAGCCCAAGTGTTTGTGGTTCGTTTGAGAGGTTACCAGTGGGAGATGAGGACCAGCAAGTGCTTTCAGGGCTGGCACCTTTAGTGTAGGAGCAATCGCTGGACGTTCGCAATTTCGTTCGTGAATTTTGGCCAGATTGAGCAGGAGAGGCTGTGTACGTTGGAAGTTTTAGTAGGCTAAACAAGTTCAGAGCCCAAGTGTTTGTGGTTCGTTTGAGAGGTTACCAGTGGGAGATGAGGACCAGCAAGAGCTTTCAGGGCTGGCACCTTTAGTGTAGGAGCAATCCCTGGACGTTCGCAATTTCGGTGTTGAGCTCTGGCCAGATTGAGCAGGAGAGGCTGTGTACGTTGGAAGTTTTAGTAGGCGAAACAAGTTCAGAGGCCAAGTGTTTGTGGTTCGTTTGAGAGGTTACCAGTGGGAGATGAGGACCAGCAAGTGCTTTCAGGGCTGGCACCTTTAGTGTAGGAGCAATCCCTGGACGTTCGCAATGTCGGTGTTGAGCTCTGGCCAGATTGAGCAGGAGAGGCTGTGTACGTTGGAAGTTTTAGTAGGCTAAACAAGTTCAGAGCCCAAGTGTTTGTGGTTCGTTTGAGAGGTTACCAGTGGGAGATGAGGACCAGCAAGAGCTTTCAGGGCTGGCACCTTTAGTGTAGGAGCAATCGCTGGACGTTCGCAATGTCGGTGTTGAGCTCTGGCCAGATTGAGCAGGAGAGGCTGTGTACGTTGGAAGTTTTAGTAGGCTAAACAAGTTCAGAGCCCAAGTGTTTGTGGTTCGTTTGAGAGGTTACCAGTGGGAGATGAGGACCAGCAAGAGCTTTCAGGGCTGGCACCTTTAGTGTAGGAGCAATCCCTGGACGTTCGTAATTTCGTTGGTGAATTTTGGCCAGATTGAGCAGGAGAGGCTGTGTACGTTGGAAGTTTTAGTAGGCGAAACAAGTTCAGAGCCCAAGTGTTTGTGGTTCGTTTGAGAGGTTACCAGTGGGAGATGAGGACCAGCAAGAGCTTTCAGGGCTGGCACCTTTAGTGTAGGAGCAATCCCTGGACGTTCGCAATTTCGGTGTTGAGCTCTGGCCAGATTGAGCAGGAGAGGCTGTGTACGTTGGAAGTTTTAGTAGGCTAAACAAGTTCAGAGCCCAAGTGTTTGTGGTTCGTTTGAGAGGTTACCAGTGGGAGATGAGGACCAGCAAGAGCTTTCAGGGCTGGCACCTTTAGTGTAGGAGCAATCGCTGGACGTTCGCAATTTCGGTGTTGAGCTCTGACCAGATTGAGCAGGAGAGGCTGTGTACGTTGGAAGTTTTAGTAGGCTAAACAAGTTCAGAGCCCAAGTGTTTGTGGTTCGTTTGAGAGGTTACCAGTGGGAGATGAGGACCAGCAAGAGCTTTCAGGGCTGGCACCTTTAGTGTAGGAGCAATCGCTGGACGTTCGCAATGTTGGTGTTGAGCTCTGGCCAGATTGAGCAGGAGAGGCTGTGTACGTTGGAAGTTTTAGTAGGCTAAACAAGTTCAGAGCCCAAGTGTTTGTGGTTCGTTTGAGAGGTTACCAGTGGAGATGAGGACCAGCAAGAGCTTTCAGGGCTGGCACCTTTAGTGTAGGAGCAATCGCTGGACGTTCGCAATTTCGGGGTTGAGCTCTGGCCAGATTGAGCAGGAGAGGCTGTGTACGTTGGAAGTTTTAGTAGGCTAAACAAGTTCAGAGCCCAAGTGTTTGTGGTTCGTTTGAGAGGTTACCAGTGGGAGATGAGGACCAGCAAGAGCTTTCAGGGCTGGCACCTTTAGTGTAGGAGCAGTCGCTGGACGTTCGTAATTTCGTTGGTGAATTTTGGGCAGATTGAGCAGGAGAGGCTGTGTACGTTGGAAGTTTTAGTAGGCTAAACAAGTTCAGAGCCCAAGTGTTTGTGGTTCGTTTGAGAGGTTACCAGTGGGAGATGAGGACCAGCAAGAGCTTTCAGGGCTGGCACCTTTAGTGTAGGAGCAATCGCTGGACGTTCGCAATGTTGGTGTTGAGCTCTGGCCAGATTGAGCAGGAGAGGCTGTGTACGTTGGAAGTTTTAGTAGGCGAAACAAGTTCGAGCCCAAGTGTTTGTGGTTCGTTTGAGAGGTTACCAGTGGGAGATGAGGACCAGCAAGAGCTTTCAGGGCTGGCACCTTTAGTGTAGGAGCAATCGCTGGACGTTTGCAATTTCGGTGTTGAGCTCTGGCCAGATTGAGCAGGAGAGGCTGTGTACGTTGGAAGTTTTAGTAGGCTAAACAAGTTGAGAGCCCAAGTGTTTGTGGTTCGTTTGAGAGGTTACCAGTGGGAGATGAGGACCAGCAAGAGCTTTCAGGGCTGGCACCTTTAGTGTAGGAGCAATCCCTGGACGTTCGAAATTTCGGTGTTGAGCTCTGGCCAGATTGAGCAGGAGAGGCTGTGTACGTTGGAAGTTTTAGTAGGCTAAACAAGTTGAGAGCCCAAGTGTTTGTGGTTCGTTTGAGAGGTTACCAGTGGGAGATGAGGACCAGCAAGAGCTTTCAGGGCTGGCACCTTTAGTGTAGGAGCAATCGCTGGACGTTCGCAATGTCGGTGTTGAGCTCTGGCCAGATTGAGCAGGAGAGGCTGTGTACGTTGGAAGTTTTAGTAGGCTAAACAAGTTCAGAGCCCAAGTGTTTGTGGTTCGTTTGAGAGGTTACCAGTGGGAGATGAGGACCAGCAAGAGCTTTCAGGGCTGGCACCTTTAGTGTAGGAGCAATCGCTGGACGTTTGCAATTTTGGTGTTGAGCTCTGGCCAGATTGAGCAGGAGAGGCTGTGTACGTTGGAAGTTTTAGTAGGCTAAACAAGCTGAGAGCCCAAGTGTTTGTGGTTCGTTTGAGAGGTTACCAGTGGGAGATGAGGACCAGCAAGTGCTTTCAGGGCTGGCACCTTTAGTGTAGGAGCAATCGCTGGACGTTCGCAACTTCGTTGGTGAATTTTGGCCAGATTGAGCAGGAGAGGCTGTGTACGTTGGAAGTTTTAGTAGGCTAAACAAGTTGAGAGCCCAAGTGTTTGTGGTTCGTTTGAGAGGTTACCAGTGGGAGATGAGGACCAGCAAGAGCTTTCAGGGCTGGCACCTTTAGTGTAGGAGCAATCCCTGACGTTCGCAATGTCGGTGTTGAGCTCTGGCCAGATTGAGCAGGAGAGGCTGTGTACGTTGGAAGTTTTAGTAGGCTAAACAAGTTCAGAGCCCAAGTGTTTGTGGTTCGTTTGAGAGGTTACCAGTGGGAGATGAGGACCAGCAAGAGCTTTCAGGGCTGGCACCTTTAGTGTAGGAGCAATCGCTGGACGTTCGCAATGTCGGTGTTGAGCTCTGGCCAGATTGAGCAGGAGAGGCTGTGTACGTTGGAAGTTTTAGTAGGCTAAACAAGTTCAGAGCCCAAGTGTTTGTGGTTCGTTTGAGAGGTTACCAGTGGGAGATGAGGACCAGCAAGAGCTTTCAGGGCTGGCACCTTTAGTGTAGGAGCAATCGCTGGACGTTCGTAATTTCGTTGGTGAATTTTGGCCAGATTGAGCAGGAGAGGCTGTGTACGTTGGAAGTTTTAGTAGGCTAAACAAGTTGAGAGCCCAAGTGTTTGTGGTTCGTTTGAGAGGTTACCAGTGGGAGATGAGGACCAGCAAGAGCTTTCAGGGCTGGCACCTTTAGTGTAGGAGCAATCCCTGGACGTTCGCAATTTCGGTGTTGAGCTCTGGCCAGATTGAGCAGGAGAGGCTGTGTACGTTGGAAGTTTTAGTAGGCTAAACAAGTTCAGAGGCCAAGTGTTTGTGGTTCGTTTGAGAGGTTACCAGTGGGAGATGAGGACCAGCAAGAGCTTTCAGGGCTGGCACCTTTAGTGTAGGAGCAATCGCTGGACGTTCGCAATTTCGGTGTTGAGCTCTGGCCAGATTGAGCAGGAGAGGCTGTGTACGTTGGAAGTTTTAGTAGGCTAAACAAGTTCAGAGCCCAAGTGTTTGTGGTTCGTTTGAGAGGTTACCAGTGGGAGATGAGGACCAGCAAGTGCTTTCAGGGCTGGCACCTTTAGTGTAGGAGCAATCGCTGGACGTTCGCAATGTCGGTGTTGAGCTCTGGCCAGATTGAGCAGGAGAGGCTGTGTACGTTGGAAGTTTTAGTAGGCTAAACAAGTTCAGAGGCCAAGTGTTTGTGGTTCGTTTGAGAGGTTACCAGTGGGAGATGAGGACCAGCAAGAGCTTTCAGGGCTGGCACCTTTAGTGTAGGAGCAATCGCTGGACGTTCGTAATTTCGTTGGTGAATTTTGGGCAGATTGAGCAGGAGAGGCTGTGTACGTTGGAAGTTTTAGTAGGCTAAACAAGTTAAGAGCCCAAGTGTTTGTGGTTCGTTTGAGAGGTTACCAGTGGGAGATGAGGACCAGCAAGAGCTTTCAGGGCTGGCACCTTTAGTGTAGGAGCAATCGCTGGACGTTCGCAATTTCGGTGTTGAGCTCTGGCCAGATTGAGCCGGAGAGGCTGTGTACGTTGGAAGTTTTAGTAGGCGAAACAAGTTGAGAGCCCAAGTGTTTGTGGTTCGTTTGAGAGGTTACCAGTGGGAGATGAGGACCAGCAAGAGCTTTCAGGGCTGGCACCTTTAGTGTAGGAGCAATCGCTGGACGTTCACAATTTCGGTGTTGAGCTCTGACCAGATTGAGCAGGAGAGGCTGTGTACGTTGGAAGTTTTAGTAGGCTAAACAAGTTCAGAGCCCAAGTGTTTGTGGTTCGTTTGAGAGGTTACCAGTGGGAGATGAAGACCAGCAAGAGCTTTCAGGGCTGGCACCTTTAGTGTAGGAGCAATCGCTGGACGTTCGCAATTTCGGTGTTGAGCTCTGGCCAGATTGAGCAGGAGAGGCTGTGTACGTTGGAAGTTTTAGTAGGCTAAACAAGTTCAGAGGCCAAGTGTTTGTGGTTCGTTTGAGAGGTTACCAGTGGGAGATGAGGACCAGCAAGAGCTTTCAGGGCTGGCACCTTTAGTGTAGGAGCAATCCCTGGACGTTCGAAATTTCGGTGGTGAATTTTGGGCAGATTGAGCAGGAGAGGCTGTGTACGTTGGAAGTTTTAGTAGGCTAAACAAGTTCAGAGCCCAAGTGTTTGTGGTTCGTTTGAGAGGTTACCAGTGGGAGATGAGGACCAGCAAGAGCTTTCAGGGCTGGCACCTTTAGTGTAGGAGCAATCGCTGGACGTTCGCAATGTCGGTGTTGAGCTCTGGGCCAGATTGAGCAGGAGAGGCTGTGTACGTTGGAAGTTTCAGTAGGCTAAACAAGTTCAGAGCCCAAGTGTTTGTGGTTCGTTTGTGAGGTTACCAGTGGGAGATGAGGACCAGCAAGAGCTTTCAGGGCTGGCACGTTTAGTGTAGGAGCAGTCGCTGGACGTTCGTAATTTCGTTGGTGAATTTTGGGCAGATTGAGCAGGAGAGGCTGTGTACGTTGGAAGTTTTAGTAGGCTAAACAAGTTCAGAGCCCAAGTGTTTGTGGTTCGTTTGAGAGGTTACCAGTGGGAGATGAGGACCAGCAAGAGCTTTCAGGGCTGGCACCTTTAGTGAAGGAGCAATCGCTGGACGTTCGTAATTTCGTTGGTGAATTTTGGGCAGATTGAGCAGGAGAGGCTGTGTACGTTGGAAGTTTTAGTAGGCTAAACAAGTTCAGAGCCCAAGTGTTTGTGGTTCGTTTGAGAGGTTACCAGTGGGAGATGAGGACCAGCAAGAGCTTTCAGGGCTGGCACCTTTAGTGTAGGAGCAATCGCTGGACGTTCGCAATTTCGGTGTTGAGCTCTGGCCAGATTGAGCAGGAGAGGCTGTGTACGTTGGAAGTTTTAGTAGGCTAAACAAGTTCAGAGGCCAAGTGTTTGTGGTTCGTTTGAGAGGTTACCAGTGGGAGATGAGGACCAGCAAGAGCTTTCAGGGCTGGCACCTTTAGTGTAGGAGCAATCGCTGGACGTTCGTAATTTCGTTGGTGAATTTTGGCCAGATTGAGCAGGAGAGGCTGTGTACGTTGGAAGTTTTAGTAGGCGAAACAAGTTCAGAGCCCAAGTGTTTGTGGTTCGTTTGAGAGGTTACCAGTGGGAGATGAGGACCAGCAAGAGCTTTCAGGGCTGGCACCTTTAGTGTAGGAGCAATCGCTGGACGTTCGCAATTTCGGTGTTGAGCTCTGGCCAGATTGAGCAGGAGAGGCTGTGTACGTTGGAAGTTTTAGTAGGCTAAACAAGTTCAGAGCCCAAGTGTTTGTGGTTCGTTTGAGAGGTTACCAGTGGGAGATGAGGACCAGCAAGAGCTTTCAGGGCTGGCACCTTTAGTGTAGGAGCAATCCCTGGACGTTCGCAATGTCGGTGTTGAGCTCTGGCCAGATTGAGCAGGAGAGGCTGTGTACGTTGGAAGTTTTAGTAGGCTAAACAAGTTCAGAGCCCAAGTGTTTGTGGTTCGTTTGAGAGGTTACCAGTGGGAGATGAGGACCAGCAAGAGCTTTCAGGGCTGGCACCTTTAGTGTAGGAGCAATCGCTGGACGTTCGCAATGTCGGTGTTGAGCTCTGGCCAGATTGAGCAGGAGAGGCTGTGTACGTTGGAAGTTTTAGTAGGCGAAACAAGTTCAGAGCCCAAGTGTTTGTGGTTCGTTTGAGAGGTTACCAGTGGGAGATGAGGACCAGCAAGAGCTTTCAGGGCTGGCACCTTTAGTGTAGGAGCAATCGCTGGACGTTCGCAATTTCGTTGGTGAATTTTGGCCAGATTGAGCAGGAGAGGCTGTGTACGTTGGAAGTTTTAGTAGGCTAAACAAGTTCAGAGGCCAAGTGTTTGTGGTTCGTTTGAGAGGTTACCAGTGGGAGATGAGGAGCAGCAAGAGCTTTCAGGGCTGGCACCTTTAGTGTAGGAGCAATCCCTGGACGTTCGCAATGTCGGTGTTGAGCTCTGACCAGATTGAGCAGGAGAGGCTGTGTACGTTGGAAGTTTTAGTAGGCTAAACAAGTTCAGAGCCCAAGTGTTTGTGGTTCGTTTGAGAGGTTACCAGTGGGAGATGAGGACCAGCAAGAGCTTTCAGGGCTGGCACCTTTAGTGTAGGAGCAATCGCTGGACGTTCGCAATTTCGGTGTTGAGCTCTGGCCAGATTGAGCAGGAGAGGCTGTGTACGTTGGAAGTTTTAGTAGGCTAAACAAGTTCAGAGCCCAAGTGTTTGTGGTTCGTTTGAGAGGTTACCAGTGGGTGATGAGGACCAGCAAGAGCTTTCAGGGCTGGCACCTTTAGTGTAGGAGCAATCCCTGGACGTTCGTAATTTCGTGGGTGAATTTTGGCCAGATTGAGCAGGAGAGGCTGTGTACGTTGGAAGTTTTAGTAGGCGAAACAAGTTCAGAGCCCAAGTGTTTGTGGTTCGTTTGAGAGGTTACCAGTGGGAGATGAGGACCAGCAAGAGCTTTCAGGGCTGGCACCTTTAGTGTAGGAGCAATCGCTGGACGTTCGCAATGTCGGTGTTGAACTCTGGCCAGATTGAGCAGGAGAGGCTGTGTACGTTGGAAGTTTTAGTAGGCTAAACAAGTTCAGAGCCCAAGTGTTTGTGGTTCGTTTGAGAGGTTACCAGTGGGAGATGAGGACCAGCAAGAGCTTTCAGGGCTGGCACCTTTAGTGTAGGAGCAATCGCTGGACGTTCGCAATTTCGGTGTTGAGCTCTGACCAGATTGAGCAGGAGAGGCTGTGTACGTTGGAAGTTTTAGTAGGCTAAACAAGTTCAGAGCCCAAGTGTTTGTGGTTCGTTTGAGAGGTTACCAGTGGGAGATGAGGACCAGCAAGAGCTTTCAGGGCTGGCACCTTTAGTGTAGGAGCAATCGCTGGACGTTCGCAATGTTGGTGTTGAGCTCTGGCCAGATTGAGCAGGAGAGGCTGTGTACGTTGAAGTTTTAGTAGGCTAAACAAGTTCAGAGCCCAAGTGTTTGTGGTTCGTTTGAGAGGTTACCAGTGGGAGATGAGGACCAGCAAGAGCTTTCAGGGCTGGCACCTTTAGTGTAGGAGCAATCGCTGGACGTTCGCAATGTCGGTGTTGAGCTCTGGCCAGATTGAGCAGGAGAGGCTGTGTACGTTGGAAGTTTTAGTAGGCTAAACAAGTTCAGAGCCAAGTGTTTGTGGTTCGTTTGAGAGGTTACCAGTGGGAGATGAGGACCAGCAAGAGCTTTCAGGGCTGGCACGTTTAGTGTAGGAGCAGTCGCTGGACGTTCGTAATTTCGTTGGTGAATTTTGGGCAGATTGAGCAGGAGAGGCTGTGTACGTTGGAAGTTTTAGTAGGCTAAACAAGTTCAGAGCCCAAGTGTTTGTGGTTCATTTGAGAGGTTACCAGTGGGAGATGAGGACCAGCAAGAGCTTTCAGGGCTGGCACCTTTAGTGTAGGAGCAATCGCTGGACGTTCGCAATGTTGGTGTTGAGCTCTGGCCAGATTGAGCAGGAGAGGCTGTGTACGTTGGAAGTTTTAGTAGGCGAAACAAGTTCAGAGCCCAAGTGTTTGTGGTTCGTTTGAGAGGTTACCAGTGGGAGATGAGGACCAGCAAGAGCTTTCAGGGCTGGCACCTTTAGTGTAGGAGCAATCGCTGGACGTTCGCAATGTCGGTGTTGAGCTCTGGCCAGATTGAGCAGGAGAGGCTGTGTACGTTGGAAGTTTTAGTAGGCTAAACAAGTTCAGAGCCAAGTGTTTGTGGTTCGTTTGAGAGGTTACCAGTGGGAGATGAGGACCAGCAAGAGCTTTCAGGGCTGGCACCTTTAGTGTAGGAGCAATCCCTGGACGTTCGAAATTTCGGTGTTGAGCTCTGGCCAGATTGAGCAGGAGAGGCTGTGTACGTTGGAAGTTTTAGTAGGCGAAACAAGTTCAGAGCCCAAGTGTTTGTGGTTCGTTTGAGAGGTTACCAGTGGGAGATGAGGACCAGCAAGAGCTTTCAGGGCTGGCACCTTTAGTGTAGGAGCAATCGCTGGACGTTCGCAATGTCGGTGTTGAGCTCTGGCCAGATTGAGCAGGAGAGGCTGTGTACGTTGGAAGTTTTAGTAGGCTAAACAAGTTCAGAGCCCAAGTGTTTGTGGTTCGTTTGAGAGGTTACCAGTGGGAGATGAGGACCAGCAAGAGCTTTCAGGGCTGGCACCTTTAGTGTAGGAGCAATCGCTGGACGTTCGCAATTTCGTTGGTGAATTTTGGCCAGATTGAGCAGGAGAGGCTGTGTACGTTGGAAGTTTTAGTAGGCTAAACAAGTTGAGAGCCCAAGTGTTTGTGGTTCGTTTGAGAGGTTACCAGTGGGAGATGAGGACCAGCAAGAGCTTTCAGGGCTGGCACCTTTAGTGTAGGAGCAATCGCTGGACGTTCGCAATTTCGGTGTTGAGCTCTGGCCAGATTGAGCAGGAGAGGCTGTGTACGTTGGAAGTTTTAGTAGGCTAAACAAGTTCAGAGCCCAAGTGTTTGTGGTTCGTTTGAGAGGTTACCAGTGGGAGATGAGGACCAGCAAGTGCTTTCAGGGCTGGCACCTTTAGTGTAGGAGCAATCCCTGGACGTTCGCAATGTCGGTGTTGAGCTCTGGCCAGATTGAGCAGGAGAGGCTGTGTACGTTGGAAGTTTTAGTAGGCTAAACAAGTTCAGAGCCCAAGTGTTTGTGGTTCGTTTGAGAGGTTACCAGTGGGAGATGAGGACCAGCAAGAGCTTTCAGGGCTGGCACCTTTAGTGTAGGAGCAATCGCTGGACGTTCGCAATGTCGGTGTTGAGCTCTGGCCAGATTGAGCAGGAGAGGCTGTGTACGTTGGAAGTTTTAGTAGGCTAAACAAGTTCAGAGCCCAAGTGTTTGTGGTTCGTTTGAGAGGTTACCAGTGGGAGATGAGGACCAGCAAGAGCTTTCAGGGCTGGCACCTTTAGTGTAGGAGCAATCGCTGGACGTTCGCAATTTCGGTGTTGAGCTCTGGCCAGATTGAGCAGGAGAGGCTGTGTACGTTGGAAGTTTTAGTAGGCTAAACAAGTTGAGAGCCCAAGTGTTTGTGGTTCGTTTGAGAGGTTACCAGTGGGAGATGAGGACCAGCAAGAGCTTTCAGGGCTGGCACCTTTAGTGTAGGAGCAATCGCTGGACGTTCGCAATGTTGGTGTTGAGCTCTGGCCAGATTGAGCAGGAGAGGCTGTGTACGTTGGAAGTTTTAGTAGGCTAAACAAGTTCAGAGCCCAAGTGTTTGTGGTTCGTTTGAGAGGTTACCAGTGGGAGATGAGGACCAGCAAGAGCTTTCAGGGCTGGCACGTTTAGTGTAGGAGCAGTCGCTGGACGTTCGTAATTTCGTTGGTGAATTTTGGGCAGATTGAGCAGGAGAGGCTGTGTACGTTGGAAGTTTTAGTAGGCTAAACAAGTTCAGAGCCCAAGTGTTTGTGGTTCGTTTGAGAGGTTACCAGTGGGAGATGAGGACCAGCAAGAGCTTTCAGGGCTGGCACCTTTAGTGTAGGAGCAATCGCTGGACGTTCGCAATTTCGGGGTTGAGCTCTGGCCAGATTGAGCAGGAGAGGCTGTGTACGTTGGAAGTTTTAGTAGGCTAAACAAGTTCAGAGCCCAAGTGTTTGTGGTTCGTTTGAGAGGTTACCAGTGGGAGATGAGGACCAGCAAGAGCTTTCAGGGCTGGCACCTTTAGTGTAGGAGCAATCGCTGGACGTTCGCAATGTCGGTGTTGAGCTCTGGCCAGATTGAGCAGGAGAGGCTGTGTACGTTGGAAGTTTTAGTAGGCTAAACAAGTTCAGAGCCCAAGTGTTTGTGGTTCGTTTGAGAGGTTACCAGTGGGAGATGAGGACCAGCAAGAGCTTTCAGGGCTGGCACCTTTAGTGTAGGAGCAATCCCTGGACGTTCGTAATTTCGTTGGTGAATTTTGGCCAGATTGAGCAGGAGAGGCTGTGTACGTTGGAAGTTTTAGTAGGCTAAACAAGTTGAGAGCCCAAGTGTTTGTGGTTCGTTTGAGAGGTTACCAGTGGGAGATGAGGACCAGCAAGAGCTTTCAGGGCTGGCACCTTTAGTGTAGGAGCAATCGCTGGACGTTCGCAATGTTGGTGTTGAGCTCTGGCCAGATTGAGCAGGAGAGGCTGTGTACGTTGGAAGTTTTAGTAGGCTAAACAAGTTCAGAGCCCAAGTGTTTGTGGTTCGTTTGAGAGGTTACCAGTGGGAGATGAGGACCAGCAAGAGCTTTCAGGGCTGGCACGTTTAGTGTAGGAGCAGTCGCTGGACGTTCGTAATTTCGTTGGTGAATTTTGGGCAGATTGAGCAGGAGAGGCTGTGTACGTTGGAAGTTTTAGTAGGCTAAACAAGTTCAGAGCCCAAGTGTTTGTGGTTCGTTTGAGAGGTTACCAGTGGGAGATGAGGACCAGCAAGAGCTTTCAGGGCTGGCACCTTTAGTGTAGGAGCAATCGCTGGACGTTCGCAATTTCGGGGTTGAGCTCTGGCCAGATTGAGCAGGAGAGGCTGTGTACGTTGGAAGTTTTAGTAGGCTAAACAAGTTCAGAGCCCAAGTGTTTGTGGTTCGTTTGAGAGGTTACCAGTGGGAGATGAGGACCAGCAAGAGCTTTCAGGGCTGGCACCTTTAGTGTAGGAGCAATCGCTGGACGTTCGCAATGTTGGTGTTGAGCTCTGGCCAGATTGAGCAGGAGAGGCTGTGTACGTTGGAAGTTTTAGTAGGCTAAACAAGTTCAGAGGCCAAGTGTTTGTGGTTCGTTTGAGAGGTTACCAGTGGGAGATGAGGACCAGCAAGAGCTTTCAGGGCTGGCACCTTTAGTGTAGGAGCAATCCCTGGACGTTCGAAATTTCGGTGTTGAGCTCTGGCCAGATTGAGCAGGAGAGGCTGTGTACGTTGGAAGTTTTAGTAGGCTAAACAAGTTGAGAGCCCAAGTGTTTGTGGTTCGTTTGAGAGGTTACCAGTGGAGATGAGGACCAGCAAGAGCTTTCAGGGCTGGCACCTTTAGTGTAGGAGCAATCCCTGGACGTTCGCAATTTCGGTGTTGAGCTCTGGCCAGATTGAGCAGGAGAGGCTGTGTACGTTGGAAGTTTTAGTAGGCTAAACAAGTTCAGAGGCCAAGTGTTTGTGGTTCGTTTGAGAGGTTACCAGTGGGAGATGAGGACCAGCAAGAGCTTTCAGGGCTGGCACCTTTAGTGTAGGAGCAATCGCTGGACGTTCGCAATGTCGGTGTTGAGCTCTGGCCAGATTGAGCAGGAGAGGCTGTGTACGTTGGAAGTTTTAGTAGGCTAAACAAGTTCAGAGCCCAAGTGTTTGTGGTTCGTTTGAGAGGTTACCAGTGGGAGATGAGGACCAGCAAGTGCTTTCAGGGCTGGCACCTTTAGTGTAGGAGCAATCCCTGGACGTTCGCAATGTCGGTGTTGAGCTCTGGCCAGATTGAGCAGGAGAGGCTGTGTACGTTGGAAGTTTTAGTAGGCGAAACAAGTTCAGAGCCCAAGTGTTTGTGGTTCGTTTGAGAGGTTACCAGTGGGAGATGAGGACCAGCAAGAGCTTTCAGGGCTGGCACCTTTAGTGTAGGAGCAATCGCTGGACGTTCGCAATGTCGGTGTTGAGCTCTGGCCAGATTGAGCAGGAGAGGCTGTGTACGTTGGAAGTTTTAGTAGGCTAAACAAGTTCAGAGCCCAAGTGTTTGTGGTTCGTTTTGAGAGGTTACCAGTGGGAGATGAGGACCAGCAAGAGCTTTCAGGGCTGGCACGTTTAGTGTAGGAGCAGTCGCTGGACGTTCGTAATTTCGTTGGTGAATTTTGGGCAGATTGAGCAGGAGAGGCTGTGTACGTTGGAAGTTTTAGTAGGCTAAACAAGTTCAGAGGCCAAGTGTTTGTGGTTCGTTTGAGAGGTTACCAGTGGGAGATGAGGACCAGCAAGAGCTTTCAGGGCTGGCACCTTTAGTGTAGGAGCAATCCCTGGACGTTCGCAATTTCGGTGTTGAGCTCTGGCCAGATTGAGCAGGAGAGGCTGTGTACGTTGGAAGTTTTAGTAGGCGAAACAAGTTCAGAGCCCAAGTGTTTGTGGTTCGTTTGAGAGGTTACCAGTGGGAGATGAGGACCAGCAAGAGCTTTCAGGGCTGGCACCTTTAGTGTAGGAGCAATCCCTGGACGTTCGAAATTTCGGTGTTGAGCTCTGGCCAGATTGAGCAGGAGAGGCAGTGTACGTTGGAAGTTTTAGTAGGCTAAACAAGTTCAGAGCCCAAGTGTTTGTGGTTCGTTTGAGAGGTTACCAGTGGGAGATGAGGACCAGCAAGAGCTTTCAGGGCTGGCACCTTTAGTGTAGGAGCAATCCCTGGACGTTCGCAATTTCGGTGTTGAGCTCTGGCCAGATTGAGCAGGAGAGGCTGTGTACGTTGGAAGTTTTAGTAGGCTAAACAAGTTCAGAGCCCAAGTGTTTGTGGTTCGTTTGAGAGGTTACCAGTGGGAGATGAGGACCAGCAAGAGCTTTCAGGGCTGGCACCTTTAGTGTAGGAGCAATCGCTGGACGTTCGCAATGTCGGTGTTGAGCTCTGGCCAGATTGAGCAGGAGAGGCTGTGTACGTTGGAAGTTTTAGTAGGCTAAACAAGTTCAGAGCCCAAGTGTTTGTGGTTCGTTTGAGAGGTTACCAGTGGGAGATGAGGACCAGCAAGAGCTTTCAGGGCTGGCACCTTTAGTGTAGGAGCAATCGCTGGACGTTCGCAATGTCGGTGTTGAGCTCTGGCCAGATTGAGCAGGAGAGGCTGTGTACGTTGGAAGTTTTAGTAGGCTAAACAAGTTCAGAGCCCAAGTGTTTGTGGTTCGTTTGAGAGGTTACCAGTGGGAGATGAGGACCAGCAAGTGCTTTCAGGGCTGGCACCTTTAGTGTAGGAGCAATCCCTGGACGTTCGCAATGTCGGTGTTGAGCTCTGGCCAGATTGAGCAGGAGAGGCTGTGTACGTTGGAAGTTTTAGTAGGCGAAACAAGTTCAGAGCCCAAGTGTTTGTGGTTCGTTTGAGAGGTTACCAGTGGGAGATGAGGACCAGCAAGAGCTTTCAGGGCTGGCACCTTTAGTGTAGGAGCAATCCCTGGACGTTCGCAATTTCGGTGTTGAGCTCTGGCCAGATTGAGCAGGAGAGGCTGTGTACGTTGGAAGTTTTAGTAGGCGAAACAAGTTCAGAGCCCAAGTGTTTGTGGTTCGTTTGAGAGGTTACCAGTGGGAGATGAGGACCAGCAAGAGCTTTCAGGGCTGGCACCTTTAGTGTAGGAGCAATCCCTGGACGTTCGTAATTTCGTTGGTGAATTTTGGCCAGATTGAGCAGGAGAGGCTGTGTACGTTGGAAGTTTTAGTAGGCTAAACAAGTTCAGAGCCCAAGTGTTTGTGGTTCGTTTGAGAGGTTACCAGTGGGAGATGAGGATCAGCAAGAGCTTTCAGGGCTGGCACCTTTAGTGTAGGAGCAATCGCTGGACGTTCGCAATTTCGGTGTTGAGCTCTGGCCAGATTGAGCAGGAGAGGCTGTGTACGTTGGAAGTTTTAGTAGGCTAAACAAGTTCAGAGCCCAAGTGTTTGTGGTTCGTTTGAGAGGTTACCAGTGGGAGATGAGGACCAGCAAGAGCTTTCAGGGCTGGCACCTTTAGTGTAGGAGCAATCGCTGGACGTTCGCAATTTCGGGGTTGAGCTCTGGCCAGATTGAGCAGGAGAGGCTGTGTACGTTGGAAGTTTTAGTAGGCTAAACAAGTTCAGAGCCCAAGTGTTTGTGGTTCGTTTGAGAGGTTACCAGTGGGAGATGAGGACCAGCAAGAGCTTTCAGGGCTGGCACGTTTAGTGTAGGAGCAGTCGCTGGACGTTCGTAATTTCGTTGGTGAATTTTGGGCAGATTGAGCAGGAGAGGCTGTGTACGTTGGAAGTTTTAGTAGGCTAAACAAGTTCAGAGCCCAAGTGTTTGTGGTTCGTTTGAGAGGTTACCAGTGGGAGATGAGGACCAGCAAGAGCTTTCAGGGCTGGCACCTTTAGTGTAGGAGCAATCGCTGGACGTTCGCAATGTTGGTGTTGAGCTCTGGCCAGATTGAGCAGGAGAGGCTGTGTACGTTGGAAGTTTTAGTAGGCGAAACAAGTTCAGAGCCCAAGTGTTTGTGGTTCGTTTGAGAGGTTACCAGTGGGAGATGAGGACCAGCAAGAGCTTTCAGGGCTGGCACCTTTAGTGTAGGAGCAATCGCTGGACGTTCGCAATGTCGGTGTTGAGCTCTGGCCAGATTGAGCAGGAGAGGCTGTGTACGTTGGAAGTTTTAGTAGGCTAAACAAGTTCAGAGCCCAAGTGTTTGTGGTTCGTTTGAGAGGTTACCAGTGGGAGATGAGGACCAGCAAGAGCTTTCAGGGCTGGCACCTTTAGTGTAGGAGCAATCCCTGGACGTTCGAAATTTCGGTGTTGAGCTCTGGCCAGATTGAGCAGGAGAGGCTGTGTACGTTGGAAGTTTTAGTAGGCGAAACAAGTTCAGAGCCCAAGTGTTTGTGGTTCGTTTGAGAGGTTACCAGTGGGAGATGAGGACCAGCAAGAGCTTTCAGGGCTGGCACCTTTAGTGTAGGAGCAATCGCTGGACGTTCGCAATGTCGGTGTTGAGCTCTGGCCAGATTGAGCAGGAGAGGCTGTGTACGTTGGAAGTTTTAGTAGGCTAAACAAGTTCAGAGCCCAAGTGTTTGTGGTTCGTTTGAGAGGTTACCAGTGGGAGATGAGGACCAGCAAGAGCTTTCAGGGCTGGCACCTTTAGTGTAGGAGCAATCGCTGGACGTTCGCAATTTCGTTGGTGAATTTTGGCCAGATTGAGCAGGAGAGGCTGTGTACGTTGGAAGTTTTAGTAGGCTAAACAAGTTGAGAGCCCAAGTGTTTGTGGTTCGTTTGAGAGGTTACCAGTGGGAGATGAGGACCAGCAAGAGCTTTCAGGGCTGGCACCTTTAGTGTAGGAGCAATCGCTGGACGTTCGCAATTTCGGTGTTGAGCTCTGGCCAGATTGAGCAGGAGAGGCTGTGTACGTTGGAAGTTTTAGTAGGCTAAACAAGTTCAGAGCCCAAGTGTTTGTGTTCGTTTGAGAGGTTACCAGTGGGAGATGAGGACCAGCAAGTGCTTTCAGGGCTGGCACCTTTAGTGTAGGAGCAATCCCTGGACGTTCGCAATGTCGGTGTTGAGCTCTGGCCAGATTGAGCAGGAGAGGCTGTGTACGTTGGAAGTTTTAGTAGGCTAAACAAGTTCAGAGCCCAAGTGTTTGTGGTTCGTTTGAGAGGTTACCAGTGGGAGATGAGGACCAGCAAGAGCTTTCAGGGCTGGCACCTTTAGTGTAGGAGCAATCGCTGGACGTTCGCAATGTCGGTGTTGAGCTCTGGCCAGATTGAGCAGGAGAGGCTGTGTACGTTGGAAGTTTTAGTAGGCTAAACAAGTTCAGAGCCCAAGTGTTTGTGGTTCGTTTGAGAGGTTACCAGTGGGAGATGAGGACCAGCAAGAGCTTTCAGGGCTGGCACCTTTAGTGTAGGAGCAATCCCTGGACGTTCGTAATTTCGTTGGTGAATTTGGCCAGATTGAGCAGGAGAGGCTGTGTACGTTGGAAGTTTTAGTAGGCTAAACAAGTTGAGAGCCCAAGTGTTTGTGGTTCGTTTGAGAGGTTACCAGTGGGAGATGAGGACCAGCAAGAGCTTTCAGGGCTGGCACCTTTAGTGTAGGAGCAATCGCTGGACGTTCGCAATGTTGGTGTTGAGCTCTGGCCAGATTGAGCAGGAGAGGCTGTGTACGTTGGAAGTTTTAGTAGGCTAAACAAGTTCAGAGGCCAAGTGTTTGTGGTTCGTTTGAGAGGTTACCAGTGGGAGATGAGGACCAGCAAGAGCTTTCAGGGCTGGCACCTTTAGTGTAGGAGCAATCCCTGGACGTTCGAAATTTCGGTGTTGAGCTCTGGCCAGATTGAGCAGGAGAGGCTGTGTACGTTGGAAGTTTTAGTAGGCTAAACAAGTTGAGAGCCCAAGTGTTTGTGGTTCGTTTGAGAGGTTACCAGTGGGAGATGAGGACCAGCAAGAGCTTTCAGGGCTGGCACCTTTAGTGTAGGAGCAATCCCTGGACGTTCGCAATTTCGGTGTTGAGCTCTGGCCAGATTGAGCAGGAGAGGCTGTGTACGTTGGAAGTTTTAGTAGGCTAAACAAGTTCAGAGGCCAAGTGTTTGTGGTTCGTTTGAGAGGTTACCAGTGGGAGATGAGGACCAGCAAGAGCTTTCAGGGCTGGCACCTTTAGTGTAGGAGCAATCGCTGGACGTTCGCAATGTCGGTGTTGAGCTCTGGCCAGATTGAGCAGGAGAGGCTGTGTACGTTGGAAGTTTTAGTAGGCTAAACAAGTTCAGAGCCCAAGTGTTTGTGGTTCGTTTGAGAGGTTACCAGTGGGAGATGAGGACCAGCAAGTGCTTTCAGGGCTGGCACCTTTAGTGTAGGAGCAATCCCTGGACGTTCGCAATGTCGGTGTTGAGCTCTGGCCAGATTGAGCAGGAGAGGCTGTGTACGTTGGAAGTTTTAGTAGGCGAAACAAGTTCAGAGCCAAGTGTTTGTGGTTCGTTTGAGAGGTTACCAGTGGGAGATGAGGACCAGCAAGAGCTTTCAGGGCTGGCACCTTTAGTGTAGGAGCAATCGCTGGACGTTCGCAATGTCGGTGTTGAGCTCTGGCCAGATTGAGCAGGAGAGGCTGTGTACGTTGAAGTTTTAGTAGGCTAAACAAGTTCAGAGCCCAAGTGTTTGTGGTTCGTTTGAGAGGTTACCAGTGGGAGATGAGGACCAGCAAGAGCTTTCAGGGCTGGCACCTTTAGTGTAGGAGCAATCCCTGGACGTTCGTAATTTCGTTGGTGAATTTTGGCCAGATTGAGCAGGAGAGGCTGTGTACGTTGGAAGTTTTAGTAGGCTAAACAAGTTCAGAGGCCAAGTGTTTGTGGTTCGTTTGAGAGGTTACCAGTGGGAGATGAGGACCAGCAAGAGCTTTCAGGGCTGGCACCTTTAGTGTAGGAGCAATCCCTGGACGTTCGCAATTTCGGTGTTGAGCTCTGGCCAGATTGAGCAGGAGAGGCTGTGTACGTTGGAAGTTTTAGTAGGCGAAACAAGTTCAGAGCCCAAGTGTTTGTGGTTCGTTTGAGAGGTTACCAGTGGGAGATGAGGACCAGCAAGAGCTTTCAGGGCTGGCACCTTTAGTGTAGGAGCAATCCCTGGACGTTCGAAATTTCGGTGTTGAGCTCTGGCCAGATTGAGCAGGAGAGGCAGTGTACGTTGGAAGTTTTAGTAGGCTAAACAAGTTCAGAGCCCAAGTGTTTGTGGTTCGTTTGAGAGGTTACCAGTGGGAGATGAGGACCAGCAAGAGCTTCAGGGCTGGCACCTTTAGTGTAGGAGCAATCGCTGGACGTTCGCAATGTTGGTGTTGAGCTCTGGCCAGATTGAGCAGGAGAGGCTGTGTACGTTGGAAGTTTTAGTAGGCTAAACAAGTTCAGAGCCAAGTGTTTGTGGTTCGTTTGAGAGGTTACCAGTGGGAGATGAGGACCAGCAAGAGCTTTCAGGGCTGGCACCTTTAGTGTAGGAGCAATCGCTGGACGTTCGCAATGTCGGTGTTGAGCTCTGGCCAGATTGAGCAGGAGAGGCTGTGTACGTTGGAAGTTTTAGTAGGCGAAACAAGTTCAGAGCCCAAGTGTTTGTGGTTCGTTTGAGAGGTTACCAGTGGGAGATGAGGACCAGCAAGAGCTTTCAGGGCTGGCACCTTTAGTGTAGGAGCAATCGCTGGACGTTCGCAATGTCGGTGTTGAGCTCTGGCCAGATTGAGCAGGAGAGGCTGTGTACGTTGGAAGTTTTAGTAGGCTAAACAAGTTCAGAGCCCAAGTGTTTGTGGTTCGTTTGAGAGGTTACCAGTGGGAGATGAGGACCAGCAAGTGCTTTCAGGGCTGGCACCTTTAGTGTAGGAGCAATCCCTGGACGTTCGCAATGTCGGTGTTGAGCTCTGGCCAGATTGAGCAGGAGAGGCTGTGTACGTTGGAAGTTTTAGTAGGCGAAACAAGTTCAGAGCCCAAGTGTTTGTGGTTCGTTTGAGAGGTTACCAGTGGGAGATGAGGACCAGCAAGAGCTTTCAGGGCTGGCACCTTTAGTGTAGGAGCAATCCCTGGACGTTCGCAATTTCGGTGTTGAGCTCTGGCCAGATTGAGCAGGAGAGGCTGTGTACGTTGGAAGTTTTAGTAGGCGAAACAAGTTCAGAGCCAAGTGTTTGTGGTTCGTTTGAGAGGTTACCAGTGGGAGATGAGGATCAGCAAGAGCTTTCAGGGCTGGCACCTTTAGTGTAGGAGCAATCGCTGGACGTTCGCAATTTCGGTGTTGAGCTCTGGCCAGATTGAGCAGGAGAGGCTGTGTACGTTGGAAGTTTTAGTAGGCTAAACAAGTTCAGAGCCCAAGTGTTTGTGGTTCGTTTGAGAGGTTACCAGTGGGAGATGAGGACCAGCAAGAGCTTTCAGGGCTGGCACCTTTAGTGTAGGAGCAATCGCTGGACGTTCGCAATTTCGGTGTTGAGCTCTGACCAGATTGAGCAGGAGAGGCTGTGTACGTTGGAAGTTTTAGTAGGCTAAACAAGTTCAGAGCCCAAGTGTTTGTGGTTCGTTTGAGAGGTTACCAGTGGGAGATGAGGACCAGCAAGAGCTTTCAGGGCTGGCACCTTTAGTGTAGGAGCAATCGCTGGACGTTCGCAATTTCGGTGTTGAGCTCTGGCCAGATTGAGCAGGAGAGGCTGTGTACGTTGGAAGTTTTAGTAGGCTAAACAAGTTCAGAGCCCAAGTGTTTGTGGTTCGTTTGAGAGGTTACCAGTGGGTGATGAGGACCAGCAAGAGCTTTCAGGGCTGGCACCTTTAGTGTAGGAGCAATCCCTGGACGTTCGTAATTTCGTGGGTGAATTTTGGCCAGATTGAGCAGGAGAGGCTGTGTACGTTGGAAGTTTTAGTAGGCGAAACAAGTTCAGAGCCCAAGTGTTTGTGGTTCGTTTGAGAGGTTACCAGTGGGAGATGAGGACCAGCAAGAGCTTTCAGGGCTGGCACCTTTAGTGTAGGAGCAATCGCTGGACGTTCGCAATGTCGGTGTTGAACTCTGGCCAGATTGAGCAGGAGAGGCTGTGTACGTTGGAAGTTTTAGTAGGCTAAACAAGTTCAGAGCCCAAGTGTTTGTGGTTCGTTTGAGAGGTTACCAGTGGGAGATGAGGACCAGCAAGAGCTTTCAGGGCTGGCACCTTTAGTGTAGGAGCAATCGCTGGACGTTCGCAATTTCGGTGTTGAGCTCTGACCAGATGAGCAGGAGAGGCTGTGTACGTTGGAAGTTTTAGTAGGCGAAACAAGTTCAGAGCCCAAGTGTTTGTGGTTCGTTTGAGAGGTTACCAGTGGAGATGAGGACCAGCAAGAGCTTTCAGGGCTGGCACCTTTAGTGTAGGAGCAATCGCTGGACGTTCGCAATTTCGGTGTTGAGCTCTGGCCAGATTGAGCAGGAGAGGCTGTGTACGTTGGAAGTTTTAGTAGGCTAAACAAGTTCAGAGGCCAAGTGTTTGTGGTTCGTTTGAGAGGTTACCAGTGGGAGATGAGGACCAGCAAGAGCTTTCAGGGCTGGCACCTTTAGTGTAGGAGCAATCGCTGGACGTTCGCAATTTCGGGGTTGAGCTCTGGCCAGATTGAGCAGGAGAGGCTGTGTACGTTGGAAGTTTTAGTAGGCTAAACAAGTTCAGAGCCAAGTGTTTGTGGTTCGTTTGAGAGGTTACCAGTGGAGATGAGGACCAGCAAGAGCTTTCAGGGCTGGCACGTTTAGTGTAGGAGCAGTCGCTGGACGTTCGTAATTTCGTTGGTGAATTTGGGCAGATTGAGCAGGAGAGGCTGTGTACGTTGGAAGTTTTAGTAGGCTAAACAAGTTCAGAGCCCAAGTGTTTGTGGTTCGTTTGAGAGGTTACCAGTGGGAGATGAGGACCAGCAAGAGCTTTCAGGGCTGGCACCTTTAGTGTAGGAGCAATCGCTGGACGTTCGCAATGTTGGTGTTGAGCTCTGGCCAGATTGAGCAGGAGAGGCTGTGTACGTTGGAAGTTTTAGTAGGCGAAACAAGTTCAGAGCCCAAGTGTTTGTGGTTCGTTTGAGAGGTTACCAGTGGGAGATGAGGACCAGCAAGAGCTTTCAGGGCTGGCACCTTTAGTGTAGGAGCAATCGCTGGACGTTCGCAATGTCGGTGTTGAGCTCTGGCCAGATTGAGCAGGAGAGGCTGTGTACGTTGGAAGTTTTAGTAGGCTAAACAAGTTCAGAGCCAAGTGTTTGTGGTTCGTTTGAGAGGTTACCAGTGGGAGATGAGGACCAGCAAGAGCTTTCAGGGCTGGCACCTTAGTGTAGGAGCAATCCCTGGACGTTCGAAATTTCGGTGTTGAGCTCTGGCCAGATTGAGCAGGAGAGGCTGTGTACGTTGGAAGTTTTAGTAGGCGAAACAAGTTCAGAGCCCAAGTGTTTGTGGTTCGTTTGAGAGGTTACCAGTGGGAGATGAGGACCAGCAAGAGCTTTCAGGGCTGGCACCTTTAGTGTAGGAGCAATCGCTGGACGTTCGCAATGTCGGTGTTGAGCTCTGGCCAGATTGAGCAGGAGAGGCTGTGTACGTTGGAAGTTTTAGTAGGCTAAACAAGTTCAGAGCCCAAGTGTTTGTGGTTCGTTTGAGAGGTTACCAGTGGGAGATGAGGACCAGCAAGAGCTTTCAGGGCTGGCACCTTTAGTGTAGGAGCAATCGCTGGACGTTCGCAATTTCGTTGGTGAATTTTGGCCAGATTGAGCAGGAGAGGCTGTGTACGTTGGAAGTTTTAGTAGGCTAAACAAGTTGAGAGCCCAAGTGTTTGTGGTTCGTTTGAGAGGTTACCAGTGGGAGATGAGGACCAGCAAGAGCTTTCAGGGCTGGCACCTTTAGTGTAGGAGCAATCGCTGGACGTTCGCAATTTCGGTGTTGAGCTCTGGCCAGATTGAGCAGGAGAGGCTGTGTACGTTGGAAGTTTTAGTAGGCTAAACAAGTTCAGAGCCCAAGTGTTTGTGGTTCGTTTGAGAGGTTACCAGTGGGAGATGAGGACCAGCAAGTGCTTTCAGGGCTGGCACCTTTAGTGTAGGAGCAATCCCTGGACGTTCGCAATGTCGGTGTTGAGCTCTGGCCAGATTGAGCAGGAGAGGCTGTGTACGTTGGAAGTTTTAGTAGGCTAAACAAGTTCAGAGCCCAAGTGTTTGTGGTTCGTTTGAGAGGTTACCAGTGGGAGATGAGGACCAGCAAGAGCTTTCAGGGCTGGCACCTTTAGTGTAGGAGCAATCCCTGGACGTTCGTATTTTCGTTGGTGAATTTTGGCCAGATTGAGCAGGAGAGGCTGTGTACGTTGGAAGTTTTAGTAGGCTAAACAAGTTCAGAGCCCAAGTGTTTGTGGTTCGTTTGAGAGGTTACCAGTGGGAGATGAGGACCAGCAAGAGCTTTCAGGGCTGGCACCTTTAGTGTAGGAGCAATCCTGGACGTTCGTAATTTCGTTGGTGAATTTGGCCAGATTGAGCAGGAGAGGCTGTGTACGTTGGAAGTTTTAGTAGGCTAAACAAGTTGAGAGCCCAAGTGTTTGTGGTTCGTTTGAGAGGTTACCAGTGGGAGATGAGGACCAGCAAGAGCTTTCAGGGCTGGCACCTTTAGTGTAGGAGCAATCGCTGGACGTTCGCAATGTTGGTGTTGAGCTCTGGCCAGATTGAGCAGGAGAGGCTGTGTACGTTGGAAGTTTTAGTAGGCTAAACAAGTTGAGAGCCCAAGTGTTTGTGGTTCGTTTGAGAGGTTACCAGTGGGAGATGAGGACCAGCAAGAGCTTTCAGGGCTGGCACCTTTAGTGTAGGAGCAATCCCTGGACGTTCGAAATTTCGGTGTTGAGCTCTGGCCAGATTGAGCAGGAGAGGCTGTGTACGTTGGAAGTTTTAGTAGGCTAAACAAGTTGAGAGCCCAAGTGTTTGTGTTCGTTTGAGAGGTTACCAGTGGGAGATGAGGACCAGCAAGAGCTTTCAGGGCTGGCACCTTTAGTGTAGGAGCAATCCCTGGACGTTCGCAATTTCGGTGTTGAGCTCTGGCCAGATTGAGCAGGAGAGGCTGTGTACGTTGGAAGTTTTAGTAGGCTAAACAAGTTCAGAGCCCAAGTGTTTGTGGTTCGTTTGAGAGGTTACCAGTGGGAGATGAGGACCAGCAAGAGCTTTCAGGGCTGGCACCTTTAGTGGAGGAGCAATCGCTGGACGTTCGCAATGTCGGTGTTGAGCTCTGGCCAGATTGAGCAGGAGAGGCTGTGTACGTTGGAAGTTTTAGTAGGCTAAACAAGTTCAGAGCCCAAGTGTTTGTGGTTCGTTTGAGAGGTTACCAGTGGGAGATGAGGACCAGCAAGTGCTTTCAGGGCTGGCACCTTTAGTGTAGGAGCAATCCCTGGACGTTCGCAATGTCGGTGTTGAGCTCTGGCCAGATTGAGCAGGAGAGGCTGTGTACGTTGGAAGTTTTAGTAGGCGAAACAAGTTCAGAGCCCAAGTGTTTGTGGTTCGTTTGAGAGGTTACCAGTGGGAGATGAGGACCAGCAAGAGCTTTCAGGGCTGGCACCTTTAGTGTAGGAGCAATCGCTGGACGTTCGCAATTTCGTTGGTGAATTTTGGCCAGATTGAGCAGGAGAGGCTGTGTACGTTGGAAGTTTTAGTAGGCTAAACAAGTTCAGAGCCCAAGTGTTTGTGGTTCGTTTGAGAGGTTACCAGTGGGAGATGAGGACCAGCAAGAGCTTTCAGGGCTGGCACCTTTAGTGTAGGAGCAATCGCTGGACGTTCGCAATTTCGGTGTTGAGCTCTGGCCAGATTGAGCAGGAGAGGCTGTGTACGTTGAAGTTTTAGTAGGCTAAACAAGTTCAGAGCCCAAGTGTTTGTGGTTCGTTTGAGAGGTTACCAGTGGGAGATGAGGACCAGCAAGTGCTTTCAGGGCTGGCACCTTTAGTGTAGGAGCAATCCCTGGACGTTCGCAATGTCGGTGTTGAGCTCTGGCCAGATTGAGCAGGAGAGGCTGTGTACGTTGGAAGTTTTAGTAGGCTAAACAAGTCAGAGCCCAAGTGTTTGTGGTTCGTTTGAGAGGTTACCAGTGGGAGATGAGGACCAGCAAGAGCTTTCAGGGCTGGCACCTTAGTGTAGGAGCAATCCCTGGACGTTCGCAATGTCGGTGTTGAGCTCTGGCCAGATTGAGCAGGAGAGGCTGTGTACGTTGGAAGTTTTAGTAGGCTAAACAAGTTCAGAGCCCAAGTGTTTGTGGTTCGTTTGAGAGGTTACCAGTGGGAGATGAGGACCAGCAAGAGCTTTCAGGGCTGGCACCTTTAGTGTAGGAGCAATCCCTGGACGTTCGTAATTTCGTTGGTGAATTTTGGCCAGATTGAGCAGGAGAGGCTGTGTACGTTGGAAGTTTTAGTAGGCTAAACAAGTTCAGAGGCCAAGTGTTTGTGGTTCGTTTGAGAGGTTACCAGTGGGAGATGAGGACCAGCAAGAGCTTTCAGGGCTGGCACCTTTAGTGTAGGAGCAATCCCTGGACGTTCGCAATTTCGGTGTTGAGCTCTGGCCAGATTGAGCAGGAGAGGCTGTGTACGTTGGAAGTTTTAGTAGGCTAAACAAGTTCAGAGCCCAAGTGTTTGTGGTTCGTTTGAGAGGTTACCAGTGGGAGATGAGGACCAGCAAGAGCTTTCAGGGCTGGCACCTTTAGTGTAGGAGCAATCCCTGGACGTTCGAAATTTCGGTGTTGAGCTCTGGACAGATTGAGCAGGAGAGGCAGTGTACGTTGGAAGTTTTAGTAGGCTAAACAAGTTCAGAGCCCAAGTGTTTGTGGTTCGTTTGAGAGGTTACCAGTGGGAGATGAGGACCAGCAAGAGCTTTCAGGGCTGGCACCTTTAGTGTAGGAGCAATCGCTGGACGTTCGCAATGTCGGTGTTGAGCTCTGGCCAGATTGAGCAGGAGAGGCTGTGTACGTTGGAAGTTTTAGTAGGCTAAACAAGTTCAGAGCCCAAGTGTTTGTGGTTCGTTTGAGAGGTTACCAGTGGGAGATGAGGACCAGCAAGAGCTTTCAGGGCTGGCACCTTTAGTGTAGGAGCAATCGCTGGACGTTCGCAATGTCGGTGTTGAGCTCTGGCCAGATTGAGCAGGAGAGGCTGTGTACGTTGGAAGTTTTAGTAGGCTAAACAAGTTCAGAGCCCAAGTGTTTGTGGTTCGTTTGAGAGGTTACCAGTGGGAGATGAGGACCAGCAAGAGCTTTCAGGGCTGGCACCTTTAGTGTAGGAGCAATCGCTGGACGTTCGCAATGTCGGTGTTGAGCTCTGGCCAGATTGAGCAGGAGAGGCTGTGTACGTTGGAAGTTTTAGTAGGCTAAACAAGTTCAGAGCCCAAGTGTTTGTGGTTCGTTTGAGAGGTTACCAGTGGGAGATGAGGACCAGCAAGTGCTTTCAGGGCTGGCACCTTTAGTGTAGGAGCAATCCCTGGACGTTCGCAATGTCGGTGTTGAGCTCTGGCCAGATTGAGCAGGAGAGGCTGTGTACGTTGGAAGTTTTAGTAGGCGAAACAAGTTCAGAGCCAAGTGTTTGTGGTTCGTTTGAGAGGTTACCAGTGGGAGATGAGGACCAGCAAGAGCTTTCAGGGCTGGCACCTTTAGTGTAGGAGCAATCCCTGGACGTTCGCAATTTCGGTGTTGAGCTCTGGCCAGATTGAGCAGGAGAGGCTGTGTACGTTGGAAGTTTTAGTAGGCGAAACAAGTTCAGAGCCCAAGTGTTTGTGGTTCGTTTGAGAGGTTACCAGTGGGAGATGAGGACCAGCAAGAGCTTTCAGGGCTGCACCTTTAGTGTAGGAGCAATCCCTGGACGTTCGTAATTTCGTTGGTGAATTTTGGCCAGATTGAGCAGAGAGGCTGTGTACGTTGGAAGTTTTAGTAGGCTAAACAAGTTCAGAGCCCAAGTGTTTGTGGTTCGTTTGAGAGGTTACCAGTGGGAGATGAGGATCAGCAAGAGCTTTCAGGGCTGGCACCTTTAGTGTAGGAGCAATCGCTGGACGTTCGCAATTTCGGTGTTGAGCTCTGGCCAGATTGAGCAGGAGAGGCTGTGTACGTTGGAAGTTTTAGTAGGCTAAACAAGTTCAGAGCCCAAGTGTTTGTGGTTCGTTTGAGAGGTTACCAGTGGGAGATGAGACCAGCAAGAGCTTTCAGGGCTGGCACCTTTAGTGTAGGAGCAATCGCTGGACGTTCGCAATTTCGGTGTTGAGCTCTGACCAGATTGAGCAGGAGAGGCTGTGTACGTTGGAAGTTTTAGTAGGCTAAACAAGTTCAGAGCCCAAGTGTTTGTGGTTCGTTGAGAGGTTACCAGTGGGAGATGAGGACCAGCAAGAGCTTTCAGGGCTGGCACCTTTAGTGTAGGAGCAATCGCTGGACGTTCGCAATTTCGGTGTTGAGCTCTGGCCAGATTGAGCAGGAGAGGCTGTGTACGTTGAAGTTTTAGTAGGCTAAACAAGTTCAGAGCCCAAGTGTTTGTGGTTCGTTTGAGAGGTTACCAGTGGGAGATGAGGACCAGCAAGAGCTTTCAGGGCTGGCACCTTTAGTGTAGGAGCAATCGCTGGACGTTCGCAATGTCGGTGTTGAGCTCTGGCCAGATTGAGCAGGAGAGGCTGTGTACGTTGGAAGTTTTAGTAGGCGAAACAAGTTCAGAGCCCAAGTGTTTGTGGTTCGTTTGAGAGGTTACCAGTGGGAGATGAGGACCAGCAAGAGCTTTCAGGCTGGCACCTTTAGTGTAGGAGCAGTCGCTGGACGTTCGTAATTTCGTTGGTGAATTTTGGCAGATTGAGCAGGAGAGGCTGTGTACGTTGGAAGTTTTAGTAGGCTAAACAAGTTCAGAGCCCAAGTGTTTGTGGTTCGTTTGAGAGGTTACCAGTGGGAGATGAGGACCAGCAAGAGCTTTCAGGGCTGGCACCTTTAGTGTAGGAGCAATCCCTGGACGTTCGCAATGTCGGTGTTGAGCTCTGGCCAGATTGAGCAGGAGAGGCTGTGTACGTTGGAAGTTTTAGTAGGCGAAACAAGTTCAGAGCCCAAGTGTTTGTGGTTCGTTTGAGAGGTTACCAGTGGGAGATGAGGACCAGCAAGAGCTTTCAGGGCTGGCACCTTTAGTGTAGGAGCAATCGCTGACGTTTGCAATTTCGTTGGTGAATTTTGGCCAGATTGAGCAGGAGAGGCTGTGTACGTTGGAAGTTTTAGTAGGCGAAACAAGTTCAGAGGCCAAGTGTTTGTGGTTCGTTTGAGAGGTTACCAGTGGGAGATGAGGACCAGCAAGAGCTTTCAGGGCTGGCACCTTTAGTGTAGGAGCAATCGCTGGACGTTCGCAATTTCGGTGTTGAGCTCTGGCCAGATTGAGCAGGAGAGGCTGTGTACGTTGGAAGTTTTAGTAGGCTAAACAAGTTCAGAGCCCAAGTGTTTGTGGTTCGTTTGAGAGGTTACCAGTGGGAGATGAGGACCAGCAAGAGCTTTCAGGGCTGGCACCTTTAGTGTAGGAGCAATCGCTGGACGTTCGCAATGTTGGTGTTGAGCTCTGGCCAGATTGAGCAGGAGAGGCTGTGTACGTTGGAAGTTTTAGTAGGCGAAACAAGTTCAGAGCCCAAGTGTTTGTGTTCGTTTGAGAGGTTACCAGTGGGAGATGAGGACCAGCAAGAGCTTTCAGGGCTGGCACCTTTAGTGTAGGAGCAATCGCTGGACGTTCGCAATTTCGGTGTTGAGCTCTGGCCAGATTGAGCAGGAGAGGCTGTGTACGTTGGAAGTTTTAGTAGGCTAAACAAGTTCAGAGCCCAAGTGTTTGTGGTTCGTTTGAGAGGTTACCAGTGGGAGATGAGGACCAGCAAGAGCTTTCAGGGCTGGCACCTTTAGTGTAGGAGCAATCCCTGGACGTTCGCAATGTCGGTGTTGAGCTCTGGCCAGATTGAGCAGGAGAGGCTGTGTACGTTGGAAGTTTTAGTAGGCGAAACAAGTTCAGAGCCCAAGTGTTTGTGGTTCGTTTGAGAGGTTACCAGTGGGAGATGAGGACCAGCAAGAGCTTTCAGGGCTGGCACCTTTAGTGTAGGAGCAATCGCTGGACGTTTGCAATTTCGTTGGTGAATTTTGGCCAGATTGAGCAGGAGAGGCTGTGTACGTTGGAAGTTTTAGTAGGCGAAACAAGTTCAGAGGCCAAGTGTTTGTGGTTCGTTTGAGAGGTTACCAGTGGGAGATGAGGACCAGCAAGAGCTTTCAGGGCTGGCACCTTTAGTGTAGGAGCAATCGCTGGACGTTCGCAATTTCGGGGTTGAGCTCTGGCCAGATTGAGCAGGAGAGGCTGTGTACGTTGGAAGTTTTAGTAGGCTAAACAAGTTCAGAGCCCAAGTGTTTGTGGTTCGTTTGAGAGGTTACCAGTGGGAGATGAGGACCAGCAAGTGCTTTCAGGGCTGGCACCTTTAGTGTAGGAGCAATCCCTGGACGTTCGCAATGTCGGTGTTGAGCTCTGGCCAGATTGAGCAGGAGAGGCTGTGTACGTTGGAAGTTTTAGTAGGCTAAACAAGTTCAGAGCCCAAGTGTTTGTGGTTCGTTTGAGAGGTTACCAGTGGGAGATGAGGAGCAGCAAGAGCTTTCAGGGCTGGCACCTTTAGTGTAGGAGCAATCCCTGGACGTTCGCAATTTCGGTGTTGAGCTCTGGCCAGATTGAGCAGGAGAGGCTGTGTACGTTGGAAAACGTTGGAAGTTTTAGTAGGCGAAACAAGTTCAGAGCCCAAGTGTTTGTGGTTCGTTTGAGAGGTTACCAGTGGGAGATGAGGACCAGCAAGAGCTTTCAGGGCTGGCACCTTTAGTGTAGGAGCAATCGCTGGACGTTCGCAATTTCGGTGTTGAGCTCTGACCAGATTGAGCAGGAGAGGCTGTGTACGTTGGAAGTTTTAGTAGGCTAAACAAGTTGAGAGCCCAAGTGTTTGTGGTTCGTTTGAGAGGTTACCAGTGGGAGATGAGGACCAGCAAGAGCTTTCAGGGCTGGCACCTTTAGTGTAGGAGCAATCCCTGGACGTTCGCAATTTCGGTGTTGAGCTCTGGCCAGATTGAGCAGGAGAGGCTGTGTACGTTGGAAGTTTTAGTAGGCTAAACAAGTTGAGAGCCCAAGTGTTTGTGGTTCGTTTGAGAGGTTACCAGTGGGAGATGAGGACCAGCAAGAGCTTTCAGGGCTGGCACCTTTAGTGTAGGAGCAATCGCTGGACGTTCGCAATGTCGGTGTTGAGCTCTGGCCAGATTGAGCAGGAGAGGCTGTGTACGTTGGAAGTTTTAGTAGGCTAAACAAGTTCAGAGCCCAAGTGTTTGTGGTTCGTTTGAGAGGTTACCAGTGGGAGATGAGGACCAGCAAGAGCTTTCAGGGGTGGCACCTTTAGTGTAGGAGCAATCCCTGGACGTTCGCAATTTCGGTGTTGAGCTCTGGCCAGATTGAGCAGGAGAGGCTGTGTACGTTGGAAGTTTTAGTAGGCTAAACAAGTTCAGAGCCCAAGTGTTTGTGGTTCGTTTGAGAGGTTACCAGTGGGAGATGAGGACCAGCAAGAGCTTTCAGGGCTGGCACCTTTAGTGTAGGAGCAATCGCTGGACGTTCGCAATTTCGATGTTGAGCTCTGGCCAGATTGAGCAGGAGAGGCTGTGTACGTTGGAAGTTTTAGTAGGCTAAACAAGTTGAGAGCCCAAGTGTTTGTGGTTCGTTTGAGAGGTTACCAGTGGGAGATGAGGACCAGCAAGAGCTTTCAGGGCTGGCACCTTTAGTGTAGGAGCAATCGCTGGACGTTCGCAATGTCGGTGTTGAGCTCTGGCCAGATTGAGCAGGAGAGGCTGTGTACGTTGGAAGTTTTAGTAGGCTAAACAAGTTCAGAGCCCAAGTGTTTGTGGTTCGTTTGAGAGGTTACCAGTGGGAGATGAGGACCAGCAAGAGCTTTCAGGGCTGGCACCTTTAGTGTAGGAGCAATCGCTGGACGTTCGCAATTTCGGGGTTGAGCTCTGGCCAGATTGAGCAGGAGAGGCTGTGTACGTTGGAAGTTTTAGTAGGCTAAACAAGTTCAGAGCCCAAGTGTTTGTGGTTCGTTTGAGAGGTTACCAGTGGGAGATGAGGACCAGCAAGAGCTTTCAGGGCTGGCACGTTTAGTGTAGGAGCAGTCGCTGGACGTTCGTAATTTCGTTGGTGAATTTTGGGCAGATTGAGCAGGAGAGGCTGTGTACGTTGGAAGTTTTAGTAGGCTAAACAAGTTCAGAGCCCAAGTGTTTGTGGTTCGTTTGAGAGGTTACCAGTGGGAGATGAGGACCAGCAAGAGCTTTCAGGGCTGGCACCTTTAGTGTAGGAGCAATCCCTGGACGTTCGCAATTTCGGTGTTGAGCTCTGGCCAGATTGAGCAGGAGAGGCTGTGTACGTTGTAAGTTTTAGTAGGCTAAACAAGTTCAGAGCCCAAGTGTTTGTGGTTCGTTTGAGAGGTTACCAGTGGGAGATGAGGACCAGCAAGAGCTTTCAGGGCTGGCACCTTTAGTGTAGGAGCAATCGCTGGACGTTCGCAATTTCGATGTTGAGCTCTGGCCAGATTGAGCAGGAGAGGCTGTGTACGTTGGAAGTTTTAGTAGGCTAAACAAGTTCAGAGCCCAAGTGTTTGTGGTTCGTTTGAGAGGTTACCAGTGGGAGATGAGGACCAGCAAGAGCTTTCAGGGCTGGCACCTTTAGTGTAGGAGCAATCGCTGGACGTTCGCAATGTCGGTGTTGAGCTCTGGCCAGATTGAGCAGGAGAGGCTGTGTACGTTGGAAGTTTTAGTAGGCTAAACAAGTTCAGAGCCCAAGTGTTTGTGGTTCGTTTGAGAGGTTACCAGTGGGAGATGAGGACCAGCAAGAGCTTTCAGGGCTGGCACCTTTAGTGTAGGAGCAATCCCTGGACGTTCGCAATTTCGGTGTTGAGCTCTGGCCAGATTGAGCAGGAGAGGCTGTGTACGTTGGAAGTTTTAGTAGGCTAAACAAGTTCAGAGCCCAAGTGTTTGTGGTTCGTTTGAGAGGTTACCAGTGGGAGATGAGGACCAGCAAGAGCTTTCAGGGCTGGCACCTTTAGTGTAGGAGCAATCGCTGGACGTTCGCAATTTCGATGTTGAGCTCTGGCCAGATTGAGCAGGAGAGGCTGTGTACGTTGGAAGTTTTAGTAGGCTAAACAAGTTCAGAGGCCAAGTGTTTGTGGTTCGTTTGAGAGGTTACCAGTGGGAGATGAGGACCAGCAAGAGCTTTCAGGGCTGGCACCTTTAGTGTAGGAGCAATCGCTGGACGTTCGCAATGTCGGTGTTGAGCTCTGGCCAGATTGAGCAGGAGAGGCTGTGTACGTTGGAAGTTTTAGTAGGCTAAACAAGTTCAGAGGCCAAGTGTTTGTGGTTCGTTTGAGAGGTTACCAGTGGGAGATGAGGACCAGCAAGAGCTTTCAGGGCTGGCACCTTTAGTGTAGGAGCAATCGCTGGACGTTCGCAATTTCGGGGTTGAGCTCTGGCCAGATTGAGCAGGAGAGGCTGTGTACGTTGGAAGTTTTAGTAGGCTAAACAAGTTCAGAGCCCAAGTGTTTGTGGTTCGTTTGAGAGGTTACCAGTGGGAGATGAGGACCAGCAAGAGCTTTCAGGGCTGGCACGTTTAGTGTAGGAGCAGTCGCTGGACGTTCGTAATTTCGTTGGTGAATTTTGGGCAGATTGAGCAGGAGAGGCTGTGTACGTTGGAAGTTTTAGTAGGCTAAACAAGTTCAGAGCCCAAGTGTTTGTGGTTCGTTTGAGAGGTTACCAGTGGGAGATGAGGACCAGCAAGAGCTTTCAGGGCTGGCACCTTTAGTGTAGGAGCAATCGCTGGACGTTCGCAATGTTGGTGTTGAGCTCTGGCCAGATTGAGCAGGAGAGGCTGTGTACGTTGGAAGTTTTAGTAGGCGAAACAAGTTCAGAGCCCAAGTGTTTGTGGTTCGTTTGAGAGGTTACCAGTGGGAGATGAGGACCAGCAAGAGCTTTCAGGGCTGGCACCTTTAGTGTAGGAGCAATCGCTGGACGTTCGCAATTTCGGTGTTGAGCTCTGGCCAGATTGAGCAGGAGAGGCTGTGTACGTTGGAAGTTTTAGTAGGCTAAACAAGTTCAGAGCCCAAGTGTTTGTGGTTCGTTTGAGAGGTTACCAGTGGGAGATGAGGACCAGCAAGAGCTTTCAGGGCTGGCACCTTTAGTGTAGGAGCAATCGCTGGACGTTCGCAATGTCGGTGTTGAGCTCTGGCCAGATTGAGCAGGAGAGGCTGTGTACGTTGGAAGTTTTAGTAGGCTAAACAAGTTCAGAGCCCAAGTGTTTGTGGTTCGTTTGAGAGGTTACCAGTGGGAGATGAGGACCAGCAAGAGCTTTCAGGGCTGGCACCTTTAGTGTAGGAGCAATCCCTGGACGTTCGCAATTTCGGTGTTGAGCTCTGGCCAGATTGAGCAGGAGAGGCTGTGTACGTTGGAAGTTTTAGTAGGCTAAACAAGTTCAGAGCCCAAGTGTTTGTGGTTCGTTTGAGAGGTTACCAGTGGGAGATGAGGACCAGCAAGAGCTTTCAGGGCTGGCACCTTTAGTGTAGGAGCAATCGCTGGACGTTCGCAATTTCGATGTTGAGCTCTGGCCAGATTAAGCAGGAGAGGCTGTGTACGTTGGAAGTTTTAGTAGGCTAAACAAGTTCAGAGGCCAAGTGTTTGTGGTTCGTTTGAGAGGTTACCAGTGGGAGATGAGGAGCAGCAAGAGCTTTCAGGGCTGGCACCTTTAGTGTAGGAGCAATCGCTGGACGTTCGCAATGTCGGTGTTGAGCTCTGGCCAGATTGAGCAGGAGAGGCTGTGTACGTTGGAAGTTTTAGTAGGCTAAACAAGTTCAGAGGCCAAGTGTTTGTGGTTCGTTTGAGAGGTTACCAGTGGGAGATGAGGACCAGCAAGAGCTTTCAGGGCTGGCACCTTTAGTGTAGGAGCAATCCCTGGACGTTCGCAATTTCGGTGTTGAGCTCTGGCCAGATTGAGCAGGAGAGGCTGTGTACGTTGGAAGTTTTAGTAGGCTAAACAAGTTGAGAGCCCAAGTGTTTGTGGTTCGTTTGAGAGGTTACCAGTGGGAGATGAGGACCAGCAAGAGCTTTCAGGGCTGGCACCTTTAGTGTAGGAGCAATCGCTGGACGTTCGCAATTTCGATGTTGAGCTCTGGCCAGATTGAGCAGGAGAGGCTGTGTACGTTGGAAGTTTTAGTAGGCTAAACAAGTTCAGAGCCCAAGTGTTTGTGGTTCGTTTGAGAGGTTACCAGTGGGAGATGAGGACCAGCAAGAGCTTTCAGGGCTGGCACCTTTAGTGTAGGAGCAATCGCTGGACGTTCGCAATGTCGGTGTTGAGCTCTGGCCAGATTGAGCAGGAGAGGCTGTGTACGTTGGAAGTTTTAGTAGGCTAAACAAGTTCAGAGCCCAAGTGTTTGTGGTTCGTTTGAGAGGTTACCAGTGGGAGATGAGGACCAGCAAGAGCTTTCAGGGCTGGCACCTTTAGTGTAGGAGCAATCGCTGGACGTTCGCAATTTCGGGGTTGAGCTCTGGCCAGATTGAGCAGGAGAGGCTGTGTACGTTGGAAGTTTTAGTAGGCTAAACAAGTTCAGAGCCCAAGTGTTTGTGGTTCGTTTGAGAGGTTACCAGTGGGAGATGAGGACCATCAAGAGCTTTCAGGGCTGGCACGTTTAGTGTAGGAGCAGTCGCTGGACGTTCGTAATTTCGTTGGTGAATTTTGGGCAGATTGAGCAGGAGAGGCTGTGTACGTTGGAAGTTTTAGTAGGCTAAACAAGTTCAGAGCCCAAGTGTTTGTGGTTCGTTTGAGAGGTTACCAGTGGGAGATGAGGACCAGCAAGAGCTTTCAGGGCTGGCACCTTTAGTGTAGGAGCAATCCCTGGACGTTCGCAATTTCGGTGTTGAGCTCTGGCCAGATTGAGCAGGAGAGGCTGTGTACGTTGGAAGTTTTAGTAGGCTAAACAAGTTCAGAGGCCAAGTGTTTGTGGTTCGTTTGAGAGGTTACCAGTGGGAGATGAGGACCAGCAAGAGCTTTCAGGGCTGGCACCTTTAGTGTAGGAGCAATCGCTGGACGTTCGCAATTTCGATGTTGAGCTCTGGCCAGATTGAGCAGGAGAGGCTGTGTACGTTGGAAGTTTTAGTAGGCTAAACAAGTTCAGAGCCCAAGTGTTTGTGGTTCGTTTGAGAGGTTACCAGTGGGAGATGAGGACCAGCAAGAGCTTTCAGGGCTGGCACCTTTAGTGTAGGAGCAATCGCTGGACGTTCGCAATGTCGTTGTTGAGCTCTGGCCAGATTGAGCAGGAGAGGCTGTGTACGTTGGAAGTTTTAGTAGGCTAAACAAGTTCAGAGCCAAGTGTTTGTGGTTCGTTTGAGAGGTTACCAGTGGGAGATGAGGACCAGCAAGAGCTTTCAGGGCTGGCACCTTTAGTGTAGGAGCAATCCCTGGACGTTCGCAATTTCGGTGTTGAGCTCTGGCCAGATTGAGCAGGAGAGGCTGTGTACGTTGGAAGTTTTAGTAGGCTAAACAAGTTCAGAGCCCAAGTGTTTGTGGTTCGTTTGAGAGGTTACCAGTGGGAGATGAGGACCAGCAAGAGCTTTCAGGGCTGGCACCTTTAGTGTAGGAGCAATCGCTGGACGTTCGCAATTTCGATGTTGAGCTCTGGCCAGATTGAGCAGGAGAGGCTGTGTACGTTGGAAGTTTTAGTAGGCTAAACAAGTTCAGAGGCCAAGTGTTTGTGGTTCGTTTGAGAGGTTACCAGTGGGAGATGAGGACCAGCAAGAGCTTTCAGGGCTGGCACCTTTAGTGTAGGAGCAATCGCTGGACGTTCGCAATGTCGGTGTTGAGCTCTGGCCAGATTGAGCAGGAGAGGCTGTGTACGTTGGAAGTTTTAGTAGGCTAAACAAGTTCAGAGGCCAAGTGTTTGTGGTTCGTTTGAGAGGTTACCAGTGGGAGATGAGGACCAGCAAGAGCTTTCAGGGCTGGCACCTTTAGTGTAGGAGCAATCGCTGGACGTTCGCAATTTCGGGGTTGAGCTCTGGCCAGATTGAGCAGGAGAGGCTGTGTACGTTGGAAGTTTTAGTAGGCTAAACAAGTTCAGAGCCCAAGTGTTTGTGGTTCGTTTGAGAGGTTACCAGTGGGAGATGAGGACCAGCAAGAGCTTTCAGGGCTGGCACGTTTAGTGTAGGAGCAGTCGCTGGACGTTCGTAATTTCGTTGGTGAATTTTGGGCAGATTGAGCAGGAGAGGCTGTGTACGTTGGAAGTTTTAGTAGGCTAAACAAGTTCAGAGCCCAAGTGTTTGTGGTTCGTTTGAGAGGTTACCAGTGGGAGATGAGGACCAGCAAGAGCTTTCAGGGCTGGCACCTTTAGTGTAGGAGCAATCGCTGGACGTTCGCAATGTTGGTGTTGAGCTCTGGCCAGATTGAGCAGGAGAGGCTGTGTACGTTGGAAGTTTTAGTAGGCGAAACAAGTTCAGAGCCCAAGTGTTTGTGGTTCGTTTGAGAGGTTACCAGTGGGAGATGAGGACCAGCAAGAGCTTTCAGGGCTGGCACCTTTAGTGTAGGAGCAATCGCTGGACGTTCGCAATTTCGGTGTTGAGCTCTGGCCAGATTGAGCAGGAGAGGCTGTGTACGTTGGAAGTTTTAGTAGGCTAAACAAGTTCAGAGCCCAAGTGTTTGTGGTTCGTTTGAGAGGTTACCAGTGGGAGATGAGGACCAGCAAGAGCTTTCAGGGCTGGCACCTTTAGTGTAGGAGCAATCGCTGGACGTTCGCAATGTCGGTGTTGAGCTCTGGCCAGATTGAGCAGGAGAGGCTGTGTACGTTGGAAGTTTTAGTAGGCTAAACAAGTTCAGAGCCCAAGTGTTTGTGGTTCGTTTGAGAGGTTACCAGTGGGAGATGAGGACCAGCAAGAGCTTTCAGGGCTGGCACCTTTAGTGTAGGAGCAATCCCTGGACGTTCGCAATTTCGGGGTTGAGCTCTGGCCAGATTGAGCAGGAGAGGCTGTGTACGTTGGAAGTTTTAGTAGGCTAAACAAGTTCAGAGCCCAAGTGTTTGTGGTTCGTTTGAGAGGTTACCAGTGGGAGATGAGGACCAGCAAGAGCTTTCAGGGCTGGCACGTTTAGTGTAGGAGCAGTCGCTGGACGTTCGTAATTTCGTTGGTGAATTTTGGGCAGATTGAGCAGGAGAGGCTGTGTACGTTGGAAGTTTTAGTAGGCTAAACAAGTTCAGAGCCCAAGTGTTTGTGGTTCGTTTGAGAGGTTACCAGTGGGAGATGAGGACCAGCAAGAGCTTTCAGGGCTGGCACCTTTAGTGTAGGAGCAATCGCTGGACGTTCGCAATGTTGGTGTTGAGCTCTGGCCAGATTGAGCAGGAGAGGCTGTGTACGTTGGAAGTTTTAGTAGGCGAAACAAGTTCAGAGCCCAAGTGTTTGTGGTTCGTTTGAGAGGTTACCAGTGGGAGATGAGGAGCAGCAAGAGCTTTCAGGGCTGGCACCTTTAGTGTAGGAGCAATCGCTGGACGTTCGCAATGTCGGTGTTGAGCTCTGGCCAGATTGAGCAGGAGAGGCTGTGTACGTTGGAAGTTTTAGTAGGCTAAACAAGTTCAGAGCCCAAGTGTTTGTGGTTCGTTTGAGAGGTTACCAGTGGGAGATGAGGACCAGCAAGAGCTTTCAGGGCTGGCACCTTTAGTGTAGGAGCAATCGCTGGACGTTCGCAATGTCGGTGTTGAGCTCTGGCCAGATTGAGCAGGAGAGGCTGTGTACGTTGGAAGTTTTAGTAGGCGAAACAAGTTCAGAGCCCAAGTGTTTGTGGTTCGTTTGAGAGGTTACCAGTGGGAGATGAGGACCAGCAAGAGCTTTCAGGGCTGGCACCTTTAGTGTAGGAGCAATCACTGGACGTTCGCAATGTCGGTGTTGAGCTCTGGCCAGATTGAGCAGGAGAGGCTGTGTACGTTGGAAGTTTTAGTAGGCTAAACAAGTTGAGAGCCCAAGTGTTTGTGGTTCGTTTGAGAGGTTACCAGTGGGAGATGAGGACCAGCAAGAGCTTTCAGGGCTGGCACCTTTAGTGTAGGAGCAATCCCTGGACGTTCGCAATTTCGGTGTTGAGCTCTGGCCAGATTGAGCAGGAGAGGCTGTGTACGTTGGAAGTTTTAGTAGGCTAAACAAGTTCAGAGCCCAAGTGTTTGTGGTTCGTTTGAGAGGTTACCAGTGGGAGATGAGGACCAGCAAGAGCTTTCAGGGCTGGCACCTTTAGTGTAGGAGCAATCCCTGGACGTTCGAAATTTCGGTGTTGAGCTCTGGCCAGATTGAGCAGGAGAGGCTGTGTACGTTGGAAGTTTTAGTAGGCTAAACAAGTTCAGAGCCCAAGTGTTTGTGGTTCGTTTGAGAGGTTACCAGTGGGAGATGAGGACCAGCAAGAGCTTTCAGGGCTGGCACCTTTAGTGTAGGAGCAATCCCTGGACGTTCGCAATTTCGGTGTTGAGCTCTGGCCAGATTGAGCAGGAGAGGCTGTGTACGTTGGAAGTTTTAGTAGGCTAAACAAGTTCAGAGCCCAAGTGTTTGTGGTTCGTTTGAGAGGTTACCAGTGGGAGATGAGGACCAGCAAGAGCTTTCAGGGCTGGCACCTTTAGTGTAGGAGCAATCCCTGGACGTTCGCAATTTCGGTGTTGAGCTCTGGCCAGATTGAGCCGGAGAGGCTGTGTACGTTGGAAGTTTTAGTAGGCTAAACAAGTTCAGAGCCCAAGTGTTTGTGGTTCGTTTGAGAGGTTACCAGTGGGAGATGAGGACCAGCAAGAGCTTTCAGGGCTGGCACCTTTAGTGTAGGAGCAATCCCTGGACGTTCGCAATTTCGGTGTTGAGCTCTGGCCAGATTGAGCAGGAGAGGCTGTGTACTTTGGAAGTTTTAGTAGGCTAAACAAGTTCAGAGCCCAAGTGTTTGTGGTTCGTTTGAGAGGTTACCAGTGGGAGATGAGGACCAGCAAGAGCTTTCAGGGCTGGCACCTTTAGAGTAGGAGCAATCGCTGGAAGTTTGCAATTTCGGTGTTGAGCTCTGGCCAGATTGAGCAGGAGAGGCTGTGTACGTTGGAAGTTTTAGTAGGCGAAACAAGTTCAGAGCCCAAGTGTTTGTGGTTCGTTTGAGAGGTTACCAGTGGGAGATGAGGACCAGCAAGAGCTTTCAGGGCTGGCACCTTTAGTGTAGGAGCAATCGCTGGACGTTCGCAATTTCGATGTTGAGCTCTGGCCAGATTGAGCAGGAGAGGCTGTGTACGTTGGAAGTTTTAGTAGGCTAAACAAGTTCAGAGGCCAAGTGTTTGTGGTTCGTTTGAGAGGTTACCAGTGGGAGATGAGGACCAGCAAGAGCTTTCAGGGCTGGCACCTTTAGTGTAGGAGCAATCGCTGGACGTTCGCAATGTCGGTGTTGAGCTCTGGCCAGATTGAGCAGGAGAGGCTGTGTACGTTGGAAGTTTTAGTAGGCTAAACAAGTTCAGAGCCCAAGTGTTTGTGGTTCGTTTGAGAGGTTACCAGTGGGAGATGAGGACCAGCAAGAGCTTTCAGGGCTGGCACCTTTAGTGTAGGAGCAATCCCTGGACGTTCGCAATTTCGTTGGTGAATTTTGGCCAGATTGAGCAGGAGAGGCTGTGTACGTTGGAAGTTTTAGTAGGCTAAACAAGTTCAGAGCCCAAGTGTTTGTGGTTCGTTTGAGAGGTTACCAGTGGGAGATGAGGACCAGCAAGAGCTTTCAGGGCTGGCACCTTTAGTGTAGGAGCAATCGCTGGACGTTCGCAATGTCGGTGTTGAGCTCTGGCCAGATTGAGCAGGAGAGGCTGTGTACGTTGGAAGTTTTAGTAGGCTAAACAAGTTCAGAGCCCAAGTGTTTGTGGTTCGTTTGAGAGGTTACCAGTGGGAGATGAGGACCAGCAAGTGCTTTCAGGGCTGGCACCTTTAGTGTAGGAGCAATCCCTGGACGTTCGCAATGTCGGTGTTGAGCTCTGGCCAGATTGAGCAGGAGAGGCTGTGTACGTTGGAAGTTTTAGTAGGCGAAACAAGTTCAGAGCCCAAGTGTTTGTGGTTCGTTTGAGAGGTTACCAGTGGGAGATGAGGACCAGCAAGAGCTTTCAGGGCTGGCACCTTTAGTGTAGGAGCAATCCCTGGACGTTCGCAATTTCGGTGTTGAGCTCTGGCCAGATTGAGCAGGAGAGGCTGTGTACGTTGGAAGTTTTAGTAGGCTAAACAAGTTCAGAGCCCAAGTGTTTGTGGTTCGTTTGAGAGGTTACCAGTGGGAGATGAGGACCAGCAAGAGCTTTCAGGGCTGGCACCTTTAGTGTAGGAGCAATCCCTGGACGTTCGTAATTTCGTTGGTGAATTTTGGCCAGATTGAGCAGGAGAGGCTGTGTACGTTGGAAGTTTTAGTAGGCTAAACAAGTTCAGAGCCCAAGTGTTTGTGGTTCGTTTGAGAGGCTACCAGTGGGAGATGAGGATCAGCAAGAGCTTTCAGGGCTGGCACCTTTAGTGTAGGAGCAATCGCTGGACGTTCGCAATGTTGGTGTTGAGCTCTGGCCAGATTGAGCAGGAGAGGCTGTGTACGTTGGAAGTTTTAGTAGGCTAAACAAGTTCAGAGCCCAAGTGTTTGTGGTTCGTTTGAGAGGTTACCAGTGGGAGATGAGGACCAGCAAGAGCTTTCAGGGCTGGCACCTTTAATGTAGGAGCAATCCCTGGACGTTCGCAATTTCGGTGTTGAGCTCTGACCAGATTGAGCAGGAGAGGCTGTGTACGTTGGAAGTTTTAGTAGGCTAAACAAGTTGAGAGCCCAAGTGTTTGTGGTTCGTTTGAGAGGTTACCAGTGGGAGATGAGGACCAGCAAGAGCTTTCAGGGCTGGCACCTTTAGTGTAGGAGCAATCGCTGGACGTTCGCAATTTCGGTGTTGAGCTCTGGCCAGATTGAGCAGGAGAGGCTGTGTATGTTGGAAGTTTTAGTAGGCTAAACAAGTTCAGAGCCCAAGTGTTTGTGGTTCGTTTGAGAGGTTACCAGTGGGAGATGAGGACCAGCAAGAGCTTTCAGGGCTGGCACCTTTAGTGTAGGAGCAATCGCTGGACGTTCGCAATGTCGGTGTTGAGCTCTGGCCAGATTGAGCAGGAGAGGCTGTGTACGTTGGAAGTTTTAGTAGGCTAAACAAGTTCAGAGCCCAAGTGTTTGTGGTTCGTTTGAGAGGTTACCAGTGGGAGATGAGGACCAGCAAGAGCTTTCAGGGCTGGCACCTTTAGTGTAGGAGCAATCGCTGGACGTTCGCAATTTCGTTGGTGAATTTTGGCCAGATTGAGCAGGAGAGGCTGTGTACGTTGGAAGTTTTAGTAGGCGAAACAAGTTCAGAGCCCAAGTGTTTGTGGTTCGTTTGAGAGGTTACCAGTGGGAGATGAGGACCAGCAAGAGCTTTCAGGGCTGGCACCTTTAGTGTAGGAGCAATCCCTGGACGTTCGTAATTTCGTTGGTGAATTTTGGGCAGATTGAGCAGGAGAGGCTGTGTACGTTGGAAGTTTTAGTAGGCTAAACAAGTTGAGAGCCCAAGTGTTTGTGGTTCGTTTGAGAGGTTACCAGTGGGAGATGAGGACCAGCAAGAGCTTTCAGGGCTGGCACCTTTAGTGTAGGAGCAATCCCTGGACGTTCGCAATTTCGGTGTTGAGCTCTGGCCAGATTGAGCAGGAGAGGCTGTGTACGTTGGAAGTTTTAGTAGGCTAAACAAGTTCAGAGCCCAAGTGTTTGTGGTTCGTTTGAGAGGTTACCAGTGGGAGATGAGGACCAGCAAGAGCTTTCAGGGCTGGCACCTTTAGTGTAGGAGCAATCCCTGGACGTTCGAAATTTCGGTGTTGAGCTCTGGCCAGATTGAGCAGGAGAGGCTGTGTACGTTGGAAGTTTTAGTAGGCTAAACAAGTTCAGAGCCCAAGTGTTTGTGGTTCGTTTGAGAGGTTACCAGTGGGAGATGAGGACCAGCAAGAGCTTTCAGGGCTGGCACCTTTAGTGTAGGAGCAATCCCTGGACGTTCGCAATTTCGGTGTTGAGCTCTGGCCAGATTGAGCAGGAGAGGCTGTGTACGTTGGAAGTTTTAGTAGGCTAAACAAGTTCAGAGCCCAAGTGTTTGTGGTTCGTTTGAGAGGTTACCAGTGGGAGATGAGGACCAGCAAGAGCTTTCAGGGCTGGCACCTTTAGTGTAGGAGCAATCCCTGGACGTTCGCAATTTCGGTGTTGAGCTCTGGCCAGATTGAGCAGGAGAGGCTGTGTACGTTGGAAGTTTTAGTAGGCTAAACAAGTTCAGAGCCCAAGTGTTTGTGGTTCGTTTGAGAGGTTACCAGTGGGAGATGAGGACCAGCAAGAGCTTTCAGGGCTGGCACCTTTAGTGTAGGAGCAATCCCTGGACGTTCGCAATTTCGGTGTTGAGCTCTGGCCAGATTGAGCAGGAGAGGCTGTGTACGTTGGAAGTTTTAGTAGGCTAAACAAGTTCAGAGCCCAAGTGTTTGTGGTTCGTTTGAGAGGTTACCAGTGGGAGATGAGGACCAGCAAGAGCTTTCAGGGCTGGCACCTTTAGAGTAGGAGCAATCGCTGGAAGTTTGCAATTTCGGTGTTGAGCTCTGGCCAGATTGAGCAGGAGAGGCTGTGTACGTTGGAAGTTTTAGTAGGCTAAACAAGTTGAGAGCCCAAGTGTTTGTGGTTCGTTTGAGAGGTTACCAGTGGGAGATGAGGACCAGCAAGAGCTTTCAGGGCTGGCACCTTTAGTGTAGGAGCAATCGCTGGACGTTCGCAATTTCGATGTTGAGCTCTGGCCAGATTGAGCAGGAGAGGCTGTGTACGTTGGAAGTTTTAGTAGGCTAAACAAGTTCAGAGCCCAAGTGTTTGTGGTTCGTTTGAGAGGTTACCAGTGGGAGATGAGGACCAGCAAGAGCTTTCAGGGCTGGCACCTTTAGTGTAGGAGCAATCGCTGGACGTTCGCAATGTCGGTGTTGAGCTCTGGCCAGATTGAGCAGGAGAGGCTGTGTACGTTGGAAGTTTTAGTAGGCTAAACAAGTTCAGAGCCCAAGTGTTTGTGGTTCGTTTGAGAGGTTACCAGTGGGAGATGAGGACCAGCAAGAGCTTTCAGGGCTGGCACCTTTAGTGTAGGAGCAATCCCTGGACGTTCGCAATTTCGTTGGTGAATTTTGGCCAGATTGAGCAGGAGAGGCTGTGTACGTTGGAAGTTTTAGTAGGCTAAACAAGTTCAGAGCCCAAGTGTTTGTGGTTCGTTTGAGAGGTTACCAGTGGGAGATGAGGACCAGCAAGAGCTTTCAGGGCTGGCACCTTTAGTGTAGGAGCAATCCCTGGACGTTCGTAATTTCGTTGGTGAATTTTGGGCAGATTGAGCAGGAGAGGCTGTGTACGTTGGAAGTTTTAGTAGGCTAAACAAGTTGAGAGCCCAAGTGTTTGTGGTTCGTTTGAGAGATTAACAGTGGGAGATGAGGACCAGCAAGAGCTTTCAGGGCTGGCACCTTTAGTGTAGGAGCAATCCCTGGACGTTCGCAATTTCGGTGTTGAGCTCTGGCCAGATTGAGCAGGAGAGGCTGTGTACGTTGGAAGTTTTAGTAGGCTAAACAAGTTCAGAGCCCAAGTGTTTGTGGTTCGTTTGAGAGGTTACCAGTGGGAGATGAGGACCAGCAAGAGCTTTCAGGGCTGGCACCTTTAGTGTAGAAGCAATCCCTGGACGTTCGCAATTTCGGTGTTGAGCTCTGGCCAGATTGAGCAGGAGAGGCTGTGTACGTTGGAAGTTTTAGTAGGCTAAACAAGTTCAGAGCCCAAGTGTTTGTGGTTCGTTTGAGAGGTTACCAGTGGGAGATGAGGACCAGCAAGAGCTTTCAGGGCTGGCACCTTTAGTGTAGGAGCAATCGCTGGACGTTCGCAATTTCGATGTTGAGCTCTGGCCAGATTGAGCAGGAGAGGCTGTGTACGTTGGAAGTTTTAGTAGGCTAAACAAGTTCAGAGCCCAAGTGTTTGTGGTTCGTTTGAGAGGTTACCAGTGGGAGATGAGGACCAGCAAGAGCTTTCAGGGCTGGCACCTTTAGTGTAGGAGCAATCGCTGGACGTTCGCAATGTCGGTGTTGAGCTCTGGCCAGATTGAGCAGGAGAGGCTGTGTACGTTGGAAGTTTTAGTAGGCTAAACAAGTTCAGAGCCCAAGTGTTTGTGGTTCGTTTGAGAGGTTACCAGTGGGAGATGAGGACCAGCAAGTGCTTTCAGGGCTGGCACCTTTAGTGTAGGAGCAATCCCTGGACGTTCGCAATGTCGGTGTTGAGCTCTGGCCAGATTGAGCAGGAGAGGCTGTGTACGTTGGAAGTTTTAGTAGGCGAAACAAGTTCAGAGCCCAAGTGTTTGTGGTTCGTTTGAGAGGTTACCAGTGGGAGATGAGGACCAGCAAGAGCTTTCAGGGCTGGCACCTTTAGTGTAGGAGCAATCCCTGGACGTTCGCAATTTCGGTGTTGAGCTCTGGCCAGATTGAGCAGGAGAGGCTGTGTACGTTGGAAGTTTTAGTAGGCTAAACAAGTTCAGAGCCCAAGTGTTTGTGGTTCGTTTGAGAGGCTACCAGTGGGAGATGAGGATCAGCAAGAGCTTTCAGGGCTGGCACCTTTAGTGTAGGAGCAATCGCTGGACGTTCGCAATGTTGGTGTTGAGCTCTGGCCAGATTGAGCAGGAGAGGCTGTGTACGTTGGAAGTTTTAGTAGGCTAAACAAGTTCAGAGCCCAAGTGTTTGTGGTTCGTTTGAGAGGTTACCAGTGGGAGATGAGGACCAGCAAGAGCTTTCAGGGCTGGCACCTTTAGTGTAGGAGCAATCGCTGGACGTTCGCAATTTCGGTGTTGAGCTCTGACCAGATTGAGCAGGAGAGGCTGTGTACGTTGGAAGTTTTAGTAGGCTAAACAAGTTCAGAGCCCAAGTGTTTGTGGTTCGTTTGAGAGGTTACCAGTGGGAGATGAGGACCAGCAAGAGCTTTCAGGGCTGGCACCTTTAGTGTAGGAGCAATCGCTGGACGTTCGCAATGTCGGTGTTGAGCTCTGGCCAGATTGAGCAGGAGAGGCTGTGTACGTTGGAAGTTTTAGTAGGCTAAACAAGTTCAGAGCCCAAGTGTTTGTGGTTCGTTTGAGAGGTTACCAGTGGGAGATGAGGACCAGCAAGAGCTTTCAGGGCTGGCACCTTTAGTGTAGGAGCAGTCGCTGGACGTTCGTAATTTCGTTGGTGAATTTTGGGCAGATTGAGCAGGAGAGGCTGTGTACTTTGGAAGTTTTAGTAGGCTAAACAAGTTCAGAGCCCAAGTGTTTGTGGTTCGTTTGAGAGGTTACCAGTGGGAGATGAAGACCAGCAAGAGCTTTCAGGGCTGGCACCTTTAGTGTAGGAGCAATCGCTGGACGTTCGCAATTTCGGTGTTGAGCTCTGGCCAGATTGAGCAGGAGAGGCTGTGTACGTTGGAAGTTTTAGTAGGCGAAACAAGTTCAGAGCCCAAGTGTTTGTGGTTCGTTTGAGAGGTTACCAGTGGGAGATGAGGACCAGCAAGAGCTTTCAGGGCTGGCACCTTTAGTGTAGGAGCAATCGCTGGACGTTCGCAATTTCGGTGTTGAGCTCTGGCCAGATTGAGCAGGAGAGGCTGTGTACGTTGGAAGTTTTAGTAGGCTAAACAAGTTCAGAGCCCAAGTGTTTGTGGTTCGTTTGAGAGGTTACCAGTGGGAGATGAGGACCAGCAAGAGCTTTCAGGGCTGGCACCTTTAGTGTAGGAGCAATCGCTGGACGTTCGCAATTTCGGTGTTGAGCTCTGGCCAGATTGAGCAGGAGAGGCTGTGTACGTTGGAAGTTTTAGTAGGCTAAACAAGTTCAGAGGCCAAGTGTTTGTGGTTCGTTTGAGAGGTTACCAGTGGGAGATGAGGACCAGCAAGAGCTTTCAGGGCTGGCACCTTTAGTGTAGGAGCAATCGCTGGACGTTCGCAATTTCGGTGTTGAGCTCTGGCCAGATTGAGCAGGAGAGGCTGTGTACGTTGGAAGTTTTAGTAGGCTAAACAAGTTCAGAGCCCAAGTGTTTGTGGTTCGTTTGAGAGGTTACCAGTGGGAGATGAGGACCAGCAAGAGCTTTCAGGGCTGGCACCTTTAGTGTAGGAGCAATCGCTGGACGTTCGCAATGTCGGTGTTGAGCTCTGGCCAGATTGAGCAGGAGAGGCTGTGTACGTTGGAAGTTTTAGTAGGCTAAAAAAGTTCAGAGCCCAAGTGTTTGTGGTTCGTTTGAGAGGTTACCAGTGGGAGATGAGGACCAGCAAGAGCTTTCAGGGCTGGCACCTTTAGTGTAGGAGCAATCGCTGGACGTTCGCAATTTCGGTGTTGAGCTCTGGCCAGATTGAGCAGGAGAGGCTGTGTACGTTGGAAGTTTTAGTAGGCTAAACAAGTTCAGAGCCCAAGTGTTTGTGGTTCGTTTGAGAGGTTACCAGTGGGAGATGAGGACCAGCAAGAGCTTTCAGGGCTGGCACCTTTAGTGTAGGAGCAATCCCTGGACGTTCGCAATGTTGGTGTTGAGCTCTGGCCAGATTGAGCAGGAGAGGCTGTGTACGTTGGAAGTTTTAGTAGGCGAAACAAGTTCAGAGCCCAAGTGTTTGTGGTTCGTTTGAGAGGTTACCAGTGGGAGATGAGGACCAGCAAGAGCTTTCAGGGCTGGCACCTTTAGTGTAGGAGCAATCGCTGGACGTTCGCAATTTCGGTGTTGAGCTCTGGCCAGATTGAGCAGGAGAGGCTGTGTACGTTGGAAGTTTTAGTAGGCTAAACAAGTTCAGAGCCCAAGTGTTTGTGGTTCGTTTGAGAGGTTACCAGTGGGAGATGAGGACCAGCAAGTGCTTTCAGGGCTGGCACCTTTAGTGTAGGAGCAATCCCTGGACGTTCGCAATGTCA